>NC_136263.1:114341555-114376555 GCF_964187855.1 Myxine glutinosa | reverse complement strand
ATAAAATGTAATTCAAATGAGTGGAAGTCATGACATTTATGTAACTGCCAATTAGTGTTCTGCTGGGCTGCTGCGTGCAGCCTCATTTTCTGTGGGACTGTCCTTAGTCCCATGTGCTCACTTGCAATGAGAGGCATTAATCCAACTTGGTCTGCCTTGGCATTTCACTGCTATATGCATTGTGAGCAGCACCTGATGTGGTCCTGACCATCGTGGTTTCAACGCAGTTTTCTGTTTGAAAATTTTGATGTACACATAATCTCCAGGTTTAAAAGAACGACACTCATTCTCTGCAGGTTCTGGTAAAGCTTCCTTCACCTGAGAATGAAACATCTTCACTATTTTGGTCAATTCAATACAGAAGGAGTACATCAAATCTTCCATCTGGTGAATATCCATCTCTTTAATCGTCAGGGGAGGTGAATGAGGTACCCGCATTGGTCTCCCCATCAAGATTTCATGCAGGGATAATCCCGTTATCCTATTGGGAGTAGCCCACATCGCGAGGAGTGCAAGCGGAATGGCATCCGGCCATTTCAAGTTGGTTTCTGCGCACATTTTGGCCAACTTGTTCTTTATCACTCCGTTATGTCGTTCCACTGCTCCCGCTGACTGAGGATGATAAGGACAGTGAAGATGAAGGTTTATTTGCATTGCCTTACCCAATTCCTTAACAACCTCTGCTGTGAAATGCGTTCCCTGATCAGAAGAAATCCTGCAAGGAACTCCAAAGCGACATATGAGGTCCTTCAACAGAATCTTCACAACTGTTTTTGCATCTGCATGTCGACATGGGTAAGCTTCTACCCACTTCATAAACATGTCTACAATCACTAAAACAAACTCAAATCCAGCTCACTTCTCCATTTGGATAAAATCCATTTGTAAATGTACAAACGGACCTGACGGTGCGGGATGAGCTCCTTGTGTAGTCTTTTCACCTTTTCCTGGATAAAACGCCTGACACACCTGACATGTAGCACAACATTGCTCTGCCACAAGTTTAAATCCAGGTGCATACCATTGTTTTGACACTGATGCACACATTCCTCCTTTGCCTGTATGACTCACTCCATGAGCCAGACGAGCAATCCATGGTAACAGCTGGCAAGGAGCAACAACACGCCCATCACAAGAAGTCCATAATTTAGACTCATTGTCAAATGTGCATCCAGTCTGTACTCACACATCTTTTTCCTGGTCCTCCACCACTTATTGCATAGCGCTGACGTCTTGCAGCGTTGGGGTGTTTTCAGGAATCCTTACAGGTCCCTGTATAATCACTGGGTCTTGTTCAGAATTTGCCACAAGCTTTGCTGCTTCATCTGCCCTTGCATTTCCTTGCGAGACCTCATCTCTTCCTCGTGTATGGGCCTCACATTTGATCACTGCAATTGCAGATGGTAGAAGGATTGCTTCCAAGAGGCTAGCAATCAACTTCCCATTTTTAATTTGGCTTCCTGAAGATGTCAAAAATCTTCTGTTTCCAGAGGGCACCATAAGCATGAACAACACCATGCGCATAACTGGGGTCTGTATAAATGGTTACTCTCTGGCTTTCCGCTAAACAACGGGCTCTAGTTAATGCAAAAAGTTCTGCCTGTTGAGCCGAATAAGTGTTTGGTAATTTTCCACTTTCCCATGTCTCAACATTTGTACATACTGCATATCCTGTCAATAGTGAACCATCCAATGCTCTTGATGATGATCCGTCAACATACAGTAGCAGATCTGCGTCTGGGATGGGAATGTCCTTCAGGTCAATGCGAGGCACTAGTGCATGTACCAATACCTCAGGACAGTCATGGGGCTCACCATCTTCTTCTGTTGGCAACAAAGATGCTGGGTTTAGCGTTGGACAATGCTGAATGGTAAGGTTTGACCGCGTCAATAACCCTAGTTCATAAGTTGTAGCTCTTGATGCTGAAAGGTGCTGCGTTCCTGCCTTCAATAAAACCATTGCCACCGCATGCTCAACATGAAGAATTAATGAGCACCCCAGGACTATTGTAGCTGAAGCTTCTACTGCATATGATGCTGCTGCCACTGCTCGCAAGCACTGTGGAAACCCTCATGCTACTGGATCCAATCGAGTGCTGTGATACGCTATGGGGCGCATTTTTCCTCCATGTTTTTGTGCCAACACTGATTGGGCAAATCCTCCTTTCTCATGTGAATAGTGGAAGAAATTTTTGTCATAATCCGGCAGTCCTAGAGCAGGAGCTGATGCTAAGGCATCTTTCAATGTCGTAAAAGCTTGTTCAGCCTCCGGGGTCTATTTCAAAGGATTTGGACTGCTTGGTAAACTGATGTCTAACAGGAGGCGAGGTAGTAATGTGTAATCAGCAATCCACTGATGGCAAAACCCTGTTGTCCCCAGGAAATATTTCATCTGCTTGACAGTTGTAGGTTTTGGGAGTGCTCTGATCACCTTCACACGTTCAGGGCAAAGTCATCTTGTGTCTCCCTTCAAAATATGCCCTAAATATTTCACCTCATCTTTGCAGAACTGCAACTTATTTCTTGAGGTTTTGTGTCCTTTTTCTGCCAATGCTGTCAGTAGCACAACAGTGTCCTGCTCACATGCTTCCTTTGAAGTCGAGCATATGAGACGATCATCAACATACTGTACCATCACTGAACCTCCAGGAAATTCAATGTCACTGAGGTTTTCATGTAGAGCACGTGAAAACAAAGTTGGGCTCTCCATGTACCCTTGTGGTAAAACAGTCCATGTATACTGTAAACTATTGTACATGAACGCAAAAAGATAGCACGAATCTTCATGAATGGGTACACTAAAGAATGCTGAACACAAGCCCACTACAGAGTAGAACTTTGTATTGCATGGAATCCTTGACAGTACGGTGATCGGGTTAGGGACCACCGGATAGGCTGGGATGACACAATTATTAATTGCTCGAAGATCCTGTACAAATCTCCAACTAGTCTTGCCTGGCTTCTTCACAGGTAAAATAGGAGTGTTGCACATACTCACAGTGTGAACTATAACTCCCTGATCCACCAATGATCGAATCACTGGTGCAATACCAACGTTTGCCTCTGGTCTCAATGGATATTGGCGCTTTCTCGGCAGTGGCTTAGAATCATCTGCTGTGATCCTTACAGGTGCAATACTCTTGATCCGTCCCACATCATTCGGATGCGTTGTCCACAAGCATGTTGGTATTTGATCGAGTGTGTCCGGGTCACTGTTGGTGTCGGAGCTGAGAAGATATACCCCAGCATTTTCAGCGTCAATTGGTTCATCAATCATGGTGAAGGTTGAAGAAAGCACCTGCTCTTCGAGCTGCCAGCAAAATCCATCTCCATCTAAGTCATAGAGTGGGGCTTGTTGAATTTCTCCCATGTATCCCATGTTTTTGCAATCTTTCAAAGTTGCAAATGTTACGGATTCGTCACTTCCGTTGTTGTGGTTCTCATCCACTGTAAACATTTTTGATTCCATGTACTATTATTGTTATCGTTTAAGTGATTTGGAGATTACTGTTTTCAAAAGGTAAAAAAAGTTAGTGTTTTAAAAAGAACCGGAAACCAGATCGGGTACCGGTCGAAGAAGAAGAGGAGGAAGAGGAGGAAAAAGAGGCGGAGCGAGTGAGGTTGGAGAAGGAGCCGAGCTGCGTTGAGGTTTTGAGCAAACGCTGGCGAACGAGAGTCACGAGTGAACTTTGGGGTTTCCTGGGAAAGGGATTCCTGTGACAGAGTTGTTATCGCTGTGACAGATAAACCTGCATTACAGGTTTTGCGGTTGTTTCCAAAGAGAATCATTGGAATGCCGTTACGTCTCGAGAATGGACCGTTGGCCATTTTACCTCGCGCCTGAATTTCGCATCGCTCCAGGTTTTTCCCCTCGCTTCAACCATTTCACCGCATCCAGACATAACCTGGTGTGTGTGTGTAACGTGGATTTTGAGTGGGAATTTGCGGTTCGTCGATTGGGAGCCGTTGAATGTCCATACCCGAAGGTGTGTTTTCCCAGTCGCCTCTTGAGGGTACCTTTGCCTATCTTTGTCAGTGTGACTGTCAACCGAATGGGATTCTGGTCTCGAAACGACATCGTTCTGACGATCACTGAAGCGTGGATCGACTTTGGCTTGATGCCAGGATAGAGACATTGGGAATGTTATTTTCGCTCACTTGGAGCACAGTGAGTTATATTGTACGAAACTGATGGTACCATCATAGGAATGATATATTGGTTGTATAATTGATTAATATTGTTATTGTACAGTTATTCTTGTGTGACCTTAATACAATACTTGTTTGTTGGTAACAATTGGTGTGGTTTCACCATTGATATTTAACACACAGAATATCACATATTTCTGCCGTGACTCCTCTCGGGGCTCGGAGGTACACCGTGACCGGGGTTTGGGGAGGAGCACGTAACACAATCATTATTCCAACATCTTTTGCTTCATATCCTTCTGCCACCGCTAAGGTGACGTGTGGGGTTGTCGTTTCGGGTTGATTCCACAGGAGTTGTTGATCTGGCGTCAAAGACACTGACATGCCAACTCCCTGTCTTCCTACCCCCAATGATGTCAGATGTACATCATACCTTGTGTCCAGGTATTTAGAAACCTTCTCTGGATAGGACACCTCTTCTCCTGTAGAGTCATAACATGTCGTACAGTGAAGATCAGTCTGCCATTTCAGAGAGTCCATCAAGTAGCTGTTTACCCATTCCTGTACTTCGGGCATTTCATCCTTCAATGTCATAAAACTATCGCACAAAAGTTCTGCTATTTGTGTATCATCGATTTCCCATCGATGTATTCTTGGCTCTACTGCGCATTGTAGCATATCAAAGACAAAGTCGTGGGAGTGTTCTGGCATTTCTAGGTACACTCCGTTTTCATTACATATGACAGTACAGTTCAATTTACACAATAAATCTCTTCCCATCAAATTTACTGGAACGTCAGATGCCACAAGAAAAGCATGTTGGGCAGTCAACGGACCAATTTGGACACGCAATTCCTTTGTGACAGGTGCGAGTATGGGAACCCCTGATACTCCTACTATCTTTGTATAGTATTTCGACAATGGTACATTTGGAAAATCTGCTTGTCATATCGTGGAATGCGTGGTGCCCGTATCAATTCGGAAAGGAGCCTTGCGTCCGCTTTCTGTCGAATTAACATTTGGTTCCTGTGCAGCCGACCTTGAAATTAAAGGAAGCGCTGCCACTCGGTCATTATGGTCTAGTCAAAAGGGCGTTACAGACCATCTATTCTGCTGAGGTCCTCCCTTAATTGGGGCGTTCCTCAATGGAGCCCTATTTGTTGGCTGAGGTGATGGTAGTTGGTAGTTTCCCTGTCCTTGGTTTCCCTTGCGAAATTGTCTTCTGTTTAAATACCGACATCTTCTTTTCCAATGTCCCATTTCTCCACAATTGAAACACTGGTTTCTGTCATTGTCTGTTCTGTCCACCTGTTCACTTGCATCTCTGGGCTGCATCCTGGGTCTCTGGGTTGCCACTCTGATCTCTGGTTATCTCCTGAAACATAGTTGTTGCCTGTTGCGTTGTTGCATAGAAAACCTGTTGCATTGATTCATAGTCATCAGGGCTTGTCTCTGTAGTTGCATCAATTTTTCAGCATTTATAGCACTGTTTCTGGCCTGAATTCGCTGATGATGCAAAGCATAATTCAATATTTCTTGCATCAGCTTGCCTTCCCAAGCAATACACTATCTTTCCACTTCACTCTTCAATTTTGGCAACAGACCATTAATAAAAAGAGGTTTTAAGGCATTGTCAATTTGTGCCTGGTCTATTCCTGAATATAGTCAGAAAACATCTCGCAATCTGTCCAAATAGTCACCAGCGTCTTCTCCAGTTTTCTGTTTACACGTAACCACCTTGTTCCAATCAGTCACGGGTGGCAATTTTTGTATGGCCTCTATTAATTTATTTATCTGTGCCTTTTTAGCGTCTCTGCCCATATCTAACTGTCTATCTTCTGCATGTACCCAGTTTGCAACACCCATTAATTTTCTCAAAGTTGTGGTATTAGGAATTAACCATTTCAAAAGTATTTCCATGTCTCTTGCAGTCGGTAATTGAGTTTCCACAATCAATCGCAGCTCCTCTGTGAATTGAAGTGGATCTGTCTTGATTGATGGCATACTACTCTGCAATGCCTTCAATTCATGTACCTGCCAAGGTCTATACATAAGATCTGGGTGTTCCTGATTTGTCCCTGGAAATTGCCGCTGAGGAAAATTCATAACGCCATATTGCTCAAAGTCCCTCTGCGAAAGAGTCAAGTTTTGATTGTTCACTGGCAAATCACATTGATCGTTGGATTGATTGGCATTGATCACAGGACCCTTACTCCTTGTATTGTGAGGTGAAAAGTATTGTGAAGTTGTTGCAACTGGTTGTGTCGCTTGCTCACTTTGAGTCGGTTCTTTTCTCTGAATCTGTTCCTGTCCTCCAGTTGCAGCCTCTTGGGTAGTTGTCTCAGATGAGTCACTTCTTTCATCTGTCCTCTGTTGGCTAGAGACAACCGCTCCACTTTGTTCTGGTCTTTCGGCAGGTACAGGTACTACCGCATGTTGCTCTGGCCTCACAGGGGCTTGTGGCTGATATACAATATTTCTCCGATAATGTGGAGGAGTTTCCTCTTCCAGTTGAGCTATCTCATATGACCTTGCTTCTGTGTACAATCTAGACTGGGATCGCTTTCCATTGCTAATTTCAAGAGGCATCTGAGTAGATACCTTTCACAACCTATGCTGTATCTGTTTCACCTCCTTCTTCAAACCCCCCATTTTTGTTCTGGTCTCCCGGTCTCTAGACTCAACGTCCCAGTAATAAAATGGTTTCCAATCCCCTTTCAACTTCTGCCTCCCTCTTGCTTCCAATTCTTCTCTGACTGTTTCCAATCTGCTCCTGTCAAAAGTGCCATCCTTTGGGAATTCCTTTTTCTTACCTTTTGTCCATTCATACCAGGACTCCACATCTTTAAGTGAATCTGCACCATATCGCTGATACATGTAATTCATGCAAGCACCTCTTTGGGAGATGTCTAGTTGACCTTGTTTATCCTTACAGGCTCCATTCCCCATTCTGCCTGTGTGTGAATAACACTCAGTACTCACTCAATGTACTAGGTAAACTACGATGATCTGCACTTTGGAATACACCTGTAAACGCTATCCACTATGTGTACTGTAAATAAAATCTATTGAGGTTTGTTCCACCTTGTACAGAGCAGCGTTGGATGCGTTGTTGCCTAGCTTATTCCTATAAGCTCCACTCGTACTCTTCCAGGAAGGATCTCTCCACCGTTTCAATTGGCGATTGCAGGTGATTTCCAGAGAGCCTCCCTCACCTGTGGCTTTTCCACAACCCAATCTCACAGATCGGTATTGCAGATGGGCCACCACTGACAGGTGTACAGCCAATTACACCAAAATCAAATGCCTTGTCAGTCAGCAGGTATCCCGTTCTGTTGAGGGGGAATCACACAAAAATGGTAACCACATATATAATATATCTATATATGGACCCTTCTTCCTTCCCAACTCACCATCTTGCTCATTTTCCAAGGTTCTTCACATTGATGATATCTCACAAACATGTCAAAGCTTCTTTCTTGAGAACTCACTTACACATCAATCAATCAATTTATCAATATTCATCAATAAATCAAATCAATCATTTAGATGACTCCATGCATGAGCCCTTTCCCCAATGTTGTCAGAATAGCTTTATCTGTTGACTGAGATCTATGATCATTGATCGTCACCTTTGACCCATACCTCATGTCAATTGACGAATCACTGTTCTGTCCTAGGGTCATATCTGACATATCTTTTAATTTTGCCTGGCCATTACATCACAAAATTCGACATTTGCAACCACTGAAGGCAACTCATCCTTCATTCGTGAGAAAGTCAGCCAAAATTTATCAGACAGATATGAAACAGTTCATTGGGAAAAAATGTCTCAATTTTAATGGGACCCAAACCTCATGACAATTAAAATTTTGTAAAAAAACCATCTTGAAATGTTTTGCCAACAAATGATAATCAATTCAAAATATTAACAATTTTGATCCAATTATGCTCTTTGATCCAATTATGTACTTCTGGATATTTACTGACACAGTTTTGCTGTTTTCCTTCGTAAAAAAAAAAAATTGAACCATGTCATGATTGATGTGAGGTAGACAGAGGGGAGGTAGAATGGTGGGGCGGAGGGGTAGGGTTTGGGGTAAAGGCGGGACATGAGTGGGGTAAAGGGATCGGGGTTGAAGATGGGGGGGGGGTGGGGCGTCAAGAAGTATACCTCCCATATGAGTACACGAAATGGGGGTGGATGAGGGGTGGGGGAGTTAGGAAGGTGGGGTGGAGGAGCGGTGGTGGGGTGATTATTAGGGTATCCGGTAATAAAAGTTGGAGTAGGGTTGGGGAGGAGAGGTGCGGAGGTTAAGATGTGGTTAGGACAAAGCTGGGACAAGGGAAGAGGAAAAGATAGAAAGATGGGGAGAAAGGAAGGGAGACACAGAGGTTGCATTGAGGAAAAAATTCGCTTCCGATCCCGCATGGAATATATGAACAGCGACAGTCTCCTCGTGTAATTTTGGACTCTTCCCAAGACTGAAATGTCTTGTAGAAGATCTCTATGTGGTATCAAAGTTGTAAAGTATCCCCCTATATCCATCAATTGGTGAAAAGATACGAAACATATATATTTTTGTCCTTCAAAAAAAAAAAACGGGTCGTTCAATACCCCACCATTGCTCGCAAACACCGTCTAGATTTTTATACCAACAATGTCAGCAGTAGACGCAATGTGAACAACAAAATAAATCTCACAGCCTGTAGAACATTTTAAAATGTTCACAATCCTTTCCTAAAACCAACCCACAGTGTTATCCAAACAGAAATATGCCATATGGTAAAAAATAATCAATCAATACTTCCCAAAATTTTTTTGCAACACCCACGGAATTCGAACCCAACGAAAAAAATCTTGTGCCTTGCGCATTTACTGACTGTACGATCTCAAAGCCAGAACACTAAAAAAAAGAATATCTATATATATATGTAGGTGTCGCGCATTTCGTGTACGTTTAACGGGCATTTGAACGATCGTGCAAAACTTGAGTGTACTATTTACGTGCAGGTGCGTGCACGAGATGTCCCGTCCCGTGGTGATTACCATGTACGTGTGCTCAGCGTTCACCCATGGTTTGACTCGCGAAGCGGTGACTAAGTATATCGGTACATATCGGTCCCTGTGTGTGAGCCTGACATGACTTTAAATAAATGGATTAATGGTGCACACATTAATCCATTTCCTTTTTCAGTGCATCGTAAGAATTTCATTTGTAAAAAAAATCCAACCAACCATTCCAGAAATTTCAATAGTTCTGTGTTCGTGCAAACACGCATGTCAATCGTGCGAGACCCGTGTCAGTCACGTGATCCTTCACTCAACGACCCCCTACTCACCGTTCCTCTGCGAACGCGCACAAAATACAAACGCGAAAACACCCTGCAGGTCAGATCAACCCGCGCACCTCAAAAAGCGCGTATCTGTCGCATGTAATCGATTTAAACAGCGCACTAGAGTACATATATTTACAGAAAAATCGCAAAAACTCGAATAATAGCTAAAAAAAAAATCGCAGAAAACTCGAATAATCGCTAAAAAAAATCGCAAAAAATGAACCATCCGTCCCTGTTTGTTCCTTCGTCATTACCGAATCGAAATAATGGGAGCTCAACCATAGTTTTACGCATAAATAAATACACATATAATGGGAATTCAACCCAATTGCGAACGGCAAAAAAGAAGAAGGTACCAACAGATATCTCAGGATGTTACCTCGAACAACGTACAGCTTGAATCAATCGTGATACATATACACAAATATACAAGCAAGGTCGACCATTATTTACACAAGTATACAGTATACCATTTTTGTGGATCTTCATGAATAAGAGGAAAACACAGCACCGTTACTAAAAGACCAAAAATGGTCTCATAGTGGATCTTTGTGAATAAGTTCATGGCACCTTTACAAAAATGTGCTTCATCCAGGGCTTTCTACATACCTTGCAAAGGTATGCCTTGAGGAGTTGCCCACCGACCACATTTCTAATAAATACAAACAATAACTGAGCAGGTTCTTGCATCGTACTGTAAAGATCGACAAGAGACAGACACACACTTACCTTGTACACCTGGAATTTGGACTGTCCGCCTGTCAATCTCCTTCAGCTGATCCCCGTTCGGAAGCCACCAACTGATAGGGAACTTGTAGAGAACCCTTAAAAGAGATTTCTCAAGACGAGGCTCAGACTCAAAGGAACTCAGACTCATTAAAGATCGACAATATTTATTCCAATTTGCAGTGAGAACTTTTACACAAAATATAGCCAAGATATGACGCGTCGTTCGATTGAAGACTTCTCTCTCTCTCTCTCTTCGCAGCCTTGGAGCGTTCTCTTAAGTAGATCTCAGCTGCTTTGATGTCGTTCGGTTGGAATTTCGAGATAAACACAGAACTTGGTTGACCCCGTCATCTTGCCACCAAAGCCCATCTAGTTTCTATTATGGAGCCACTAAAAGCTTTACAAAAGATGGCTATCACGGGAAGAAAAGAACAGGGTCACTGTTTGGGCTGAAAAGGTCAACCCTTTTTGACAATTTAATCTCTGTCAGTTGACTCTTGCATTTAAACCCAGGCTAAGTCAACACTTTGCCCTGAGCCTTTCAGTAAAGGACAAAGGTTCAATCTTACAGATGGCCACTTATCGTCTTGGTTCCATTTCCAATGCATTGCTGAAGCTGCGAGTTTTGAAAGCACATTCTGTTTCTAATATTAATTTTAACAGTGGGCAATAACGTGCCTCTCTATATCTTTACAATTCCACAGTCTGAGTCTGAGTTCCTTTGAGTCTGAGCCTCATCTTGAGAAATCTCTTTTAAGGGTTCTCTACAAGTTCCCTATCAGTAACTAGATGGTATTCATAGAATACTTACCCTGCGCAGTCAACTTGGTATGAGCCAACTCTTCTATTTTTGAACGTATCTTTTTTTTTTGATCCAACATGGCTGCCAGACCACGTGAGCGATGACATCATAAATTTATATTCTCTAAATAATTGTTGCATAGATCATGCTCAATACATTTCAAACTGATCAGACTAAGCATTGTCCCTGTCGAATTATGACGTCATAATTATGGCACCAATGACGTCATCTTTAACAACACCTATTCCCATATGGAGTTATTTACAATGAGCCACGTTTAAAAAATTTTAAACGTAAACCCTCACCCGTGGTACACAGAATTCTGTGATGAGACAGTTGCCTTCAAGCCTACTCTTCCTGGAAGGCAAATCCAACTGAAAATCACCTGAGATCATTCCACAAGGCACAGAAGGTATCCCGTCTGTAAACAAGCAGGCATCTTAATCCCCTCTCAGAAAAGGCAGAACACAACATCTGGCCAACCTCAAGGCTGAACTCTGAAATAGAATCTTCAGCCAAAGACAGGGTGATGCCTTGTTAAGTCTGCTCCTCCTCAATCCCTTCCCTCACTTCAAATGGCACCATGGCTGACTCTGCCAGTGAGAAGGCTGAATGCGTCATTTCTGCATTTGCTTCCAAATATTGCGTTTTCCCAACCCCCCACTCCATACACCTCCCTTGCCCTTCATACCAAAGTGTTTCTGGACACTGTGTCTTTCCCAATTAAGGTGGTGAGGCTTCTGGCAAATCTCAAATGCAATTCTGCAACAGGCCTAGATGCAATCTGTGCATATGTCCTAAAAACCTTCTCTGCTGGTCTTGCTCATCCTCTTTCTGCTCTGTTCAATCGATAAATTCTCTCTCGGGCAGTTTATATCTGCCTGGAAGTTAGCCAACATCACTGCAATGCACAAGCATGATGCAAAAATGGATGCTCTTCATTACAGACCTATTGGCTTGATTGCAATTATAAGCAACGTCATGGAATCTATCATTGCAGTTGATGTCAATCCTTCCTTTTCACCAATGGTCTGATCTCAGATTATCAGTTCAGTTTCACAGCCATGTTTCACAGCTACCTTGAACATGCTGCTTCTACTCTCCCAACAATGGATGGAAGCCCTCAACCTCAGACATGAAATCAGGGTCGTCTCTCTGGACATATCTTCAGCATTTGATACAGTCTGGCACCATGCTTTAATCCCCAAACTCTCTGCATATGGCATCCAATTCCACCTCTATGGGGATGGGGGTGAGGGCGAAGCTTGAAGAGTGTGGGGTGAGGGTGAATCTTGGAGAGAGTAGGGTGAGGGGGGATGCAGAAAAAGGTAGATGAAGTAGAGGGGTGCTGACGAGGGGGGCATGAAGAAGGGGTGGGGTTGGAAGGATGCACGTTTGTAGGAGATGTGGGGTAGGATATTGATACAGAGGGGTTTCACATTGTAAAAGAATAAGAAGGGGATTTGATTGTTGTGGGCAGACAACCTCTGCAAACTGGACTTTTCAAGATTTCCATATTTAACATTCTGAGATAAAGATCATGGGATTGGTGAAAGGAATTTTGGTTGAAGGAACAGAGAAAGTTGACAGCACATCCCTTTTTCTTTATGCACTATAAAACCCCATATAGTATCACATGACACAAATCGACAACCAAAGCGGGCCTACTTTTTTGGACATGCCCTTTAAGGATATAACAAAATACACTTTCGTTCATCCTATTTTATTGGCAGCCCTTGCATCAGGGTGGTTTCAAATGGAATCACAGATTGCAAAGAATGGATGCCATGGTACTCCAAAAGGCATCCAACCCATATTTATAACTCTAAATTTTAACCAAGTTAGACAATTACAAATGTTTTATTTTTCATTTTGCATAACTGATTAGAGATTTATCTCTGCAGTAAGGCACAGTGCCATTCTAGCTTCTGTGAATGCATACGTAATACTGATTAGCTAGTTGTTGAGAATCTGGGCACAACATTTGTGTGCTCAATTATTCACTCACATTACATCAAAGGAATAATAATGCTTAGACTCTGTTTTCAATTGTCAGTCTATGGTAACAGTGCCTGAGAAATTGATTGAGAGTGTCACAGTAAATCAAAAGGAACATATGCTACATGGCTTTGATGGTATCTTAAAACACAGCATCTTGTGATGAAAACAATGGGAGAGAAAATAATGAGTATAATGTGAGGCAGCAGCAAAGCTAGTTGGATTATTATATTGGATTTCATCTCCGGCAGTCATCGATCATAAGTGATCTCAAGTTGATTTTCAAACAAAAGATGAACACCGCACAACCTTTAAGGCTGACATCTAAGAGTGGCACTTGAAGTTTAATCAGGAAACAAATGGCACTTGGTTTCATCAGAAAAAAGTTCCTTTGATCTTGGAAAGCTCTTGCGAGCCCATCATTTTTGCATTGTGGATTGTAAAGATACAAAATGGCAAGAGTTTTTGCAAACACCTGAATTATGAACGTTGAACCTCACCAGAGTTTGTGCTTCTCACAGAAGCCTTCAGTAAAAGGAATGCAGTTCAGATAGTGGCACCAGCCACAGTAAAGAGGAAAAAGGTAGAATATCGCAAGAAACCCGGTTATGGTGATTGCAAAAGCCAAAACTGATATGATAAGTGGAAACCAATGACGTGGTGCCTGTCCATTTTGGTGACCGAGTCCAATGTAGGGTAGCAGAGCAAATGCAAGCAGGAAGCCTGCAACAATGCCTCCTACCTCTGCCACCAGATCGATGGAGGGCAGCAGACTTATTACGATGAGGATGATGCCAAAGGTTGAAAACCTAGCTAATGCTCGCCAAGGCTTTTCAAATGCATGCCAACTTTGCAACATCTGCAGCAGCACACAAACAAAAATTCCAGCATGGGCACTCCAAGGTCCAACCTGTAGGGATTGAAAAGGCAGAGTAAACATGGGAAAAGTGTGCAAAATATGAGAGATCAAATAAAAAAATAAAATAAAATCATAAATCCACAAGTACAGATACATTCAATGTGCACCGCCCCCAAGCCAAATAAATAAATAACATCCTTCAGCGCGCGGCATTGCCGGTGCACCTTCGGCACCTCACAATACCGTCCTGCAGCACATAGGGACCGTATTGGAAGGGAGAGATGTACAATTGATAAATTAATTGCGTAATTAAAATAAATAAATACTAATCATAAAATAATTTCTTAATCAATTGGCAAATAGCACACCTCAACCACCAGTGTTTCATCTGAAGCTATAACTTTTTGAAAATTAATGAAACAGGCAACGGTACCCGCCCTGTGGGCGGGGCTTCAATTGGGAAGCCGAAATGAAAAGGCAATGGCCTCTCCAATATTGTACCAGTTTGTGACGTTTGTCACATTGTCTCCAGTACCCGTTTGTGACGATGTTTTCATTGTAACGAAAATATTCGAATTATTATTCGAATATTCGAATTCGAATGTATTTATTCGTATTTATTTGAATTGCATGAATATGTGAATTGTGATTGTGTTTCATTGTGATGTTTGTGCGGTGACGGGCGGTGTGCACAAAGGGCAGGGACTTAATCAACGCGAGCTGATTATTCGCGCTTACTGGGAATTTCTCGTTCATGGGACACTGTCTCAAGCCCCAGTCCCCATCACGGATGGGGCTCAGCAGTTTACCCGAGCCTGACGGCGAAGGGCAAGGTACACACTGGCCCATCCAGTGTAGCGTGCGTGCGGCCCCGGACATTGAAGGGCATTAAACGTTCATTAAACATAAAACATTCATTAAAGGATTACGAAACGAAAAACATTACGAAATTATGTTCACACCGTCACGTCAAACACTACCGTGAACACATAAATCGTCACAATGACAACATTGTCACAATGAACATTATGCGAACGCGAATGTTATGTGGGAGACCAAACCTGAGAATGCTGGAGACCAAAGCTGAAATTGGGAAAACTAAATAGCCTATTTTACTCCCAGGGGTCCCAGCATTACCCACCCAAAATATCTTTGCGATCGGTTCAGCAGTTTTTACGGTACCTTCGAACAGACAGATGGACATTTGGTGAATTATAGTAAGATGTCATTAATTGAAAAAAAAAAAAGTTGATTGATTAATAAATAAATAATTAATTGATGAATTTGATTGATCAATAAATCAAAACTATCCTATATATGCACATCACTTGGTCACTGTAATGTCCGAATATCAGCTTCCTAGCTCAGACAGTGCCTGAGATATTGTTCAGATGAGAAAGGAAATAAATAAATATTGAATAAATCGATAATAATGAAGGAATTAATCAATTAATTGATTAATCAAAAAACAAAAATAACATTTTTGCCAAAGCACGTGCTCAATATTGTGCCAAAATTTCAGCTTCCTAGCTCAAAGGATGGCTGAGATATTGCCCAGACAAACAAGAAAACAATCAAACAAACAAACAAGAAAAAAACTGGAGTGAAAACTGAGTACTCCATTTTAGCGCACATCATCATTGCCTAGTGATGGCCATTTTAGCGCCATTGCCATCATCATAGCCCCTTCGTTGCCTAGTGATGACATCATGCAGCGGCTGGAGATGGAATAGGAAAGGAGCGGTGTACAACAAGGCTAAGTTTGGCCATCTTGTTCATCACTATTTCTGATCATTTGATATCTTACTATAATTCACCAAATGTCCGTCCGTCTGTTCGAAGGTACCGCAAAAACGGCTCAACCGATCGAAACGATATTTTGTGTGGGTAATCCTGGGATGTCCAGGAGTAAAATAGGCTATTTAGTTTTTCAAATTTCAGCTTTGGTCTCCAGTATTCTCAGGTTTGGACTCCCGCATAACATTCACGTTCGCATAATGTCCGTTGTGACGATGTTCTCATTGTGACGATGTATGTGTTCACGGTAGTGTTTGACGTGACGGTGTAAACGTAATTTCGTAATGTTTTTCGTTTCGTAATCCTTTAATGAACATTTGATGTTTAATGAAGGTTTAATGTTTAATGAACGTTTAATGCCCTTCGATGTCCGGAGCCGCACGCGCGCTACCCTGGACGGGCCAGCGTGTACCTTGCCCTTCGCCATCAGGCTCGGGTAAACCGCTGAGCCCCATCCGTGATGGGGACTGGGGCTTGAGACAGTGTCCTTCATTAAAAGCATAATAAACGCCGTCTCCATCGATCTTGCCAAGGCCGTAACAGCCGTAACGTTTAATCTCTACATGAGAGAATTCCACATAGCTATTTGGGCGGTGAATACGCTAACAGATCGCTGTCTCCATCGATCTTGCTAAGGCCATAACAGCTATCAGCTCAAAATCCTTTTAACTGTTGATTTGGTACAGTTACACGTATCGGGAATTTGGTACACGTATCGGGAGTACATACGACATAGCGATTGTGAACACTATTATTGATCACGATTCACGATCTCGATCATCACGATCATAGTGTATCGATCACGATTTCAAACCCGATGGAATAATATTTACCGATATGAACAGTGATGTGGCTTTTATTGAAATTCTAAATATACTGTTCAGATTTTGATGATTTGCGTGTGATATGATTCAACGGATGTTTATATGAATCGTTTAAAATTAAAAAAAACCTTCAATTTCTGATATTTTGCCGTTTCATTTGGGCTTCCTAATTGGAGCCCCGCCCATGGGGCGGGTTCCGTTGCTAGTTTATCTAACATGGTAGACCACAATCCTACACAAACTATTGTCATACATGAGATAATATTGTGTCATATTCTTGATGATCCAGTTATTCAAATCCTGAAGGCCAGGCCTGTTTTATCATGATCTCCATCTCCATCTCCATCTCCTCTCTCTGTCCTTATTTCTGTCTTTCTCTCTTTCCATCACTGCCTGACATGTTTTCTTATTGGTGGAATTGCTGGGTTTTGGTTAGAACAACCACACATGATACAAATAAAGCATCTGATTTAGGAAGCAGGGATGTGTGGAAGAAATATAATTTGTCCTCCATTTTATCGTGGTTTAATCTGAAGCATTGATGACTCTCAGAAGAGGGAGAAAGCATGGTATGATTTTTTAATTACAGCAGAAAAACATACTCAGAAACAATGAACAAATACAGGACTATGAATCACCAGCATATATTTCTCCCCGAGTCCTTGTACAAAAATCATTTATATAGTGTTCAGCTGTATATTTTAGAGAAGGTGTTTGTGTGAGTTTGAAGTTGCCGTGGCAGAAGGCTGTGGGGGGTGGGAAGGAGTATGGTGGAGAAGGAGGCAAGGGCGCTTGAGGAGATATCAACATTGACATCACCAAGTTGGGCTCCCATTATCCAGCCAATATGGAGACCTCCAGTTGGTTACTGAGACAACAACATTCCTCAGTGACCGAATTTCCCTGATATTAGCTGTGAACATGCAGTTCTCCCTCCGTAAGCCTCCGCCAAGCTGCCTGACATCAAAGAAAGACCGCCTTGAGATGCCAGGCTTTTTGTCACCTGGCACGAGAGAATGGTAGGCTTGTTCTCACCCCGGCTGACTACAGTGTGTAGATTTAAAATCAATTTAGCATGATGTTACTTTTCAATAGTTGATCTATCCCCAATATATTTAAAGGGTTGCCTTTAAGGGGAAACACCTTTAGTTGTTATTTATGACCTCCCCCCATCCCCCAATCTTGCTGCAGAATATTGGCTTTTATTAAACTGGCTGCAAATGACTTTGGAACTTGGTTTTATCTACAACCTGATGAACCTGACTCTCACTATGTCTCTTCGAAAAGACCGTCTGGACAACCCTCCCATCTACTTTCTCAACAATCCTCTCCAAGAAGTTCTTTCACTAAATCTCTTTGGTCTCACAATCTGCCATGATCTTTCCTGGGACAAACACATTTCCAAGCTGGCCTCCAAAGCCAGTCGCCGACTGGGCATTCTCCGTCGTGCGAAGTCCTTCCTTGGCAAACCTGAGCTCCTCACCACATACAAGGCTTTCATTCGCAGCTCAATGGAATACTTCTCTCCCCTCTGGTCTGGTGCTCCTGCATCACACCTTGCTCGGCTTCATGCTGTTGAAACCAAAGCTTTCAGAATCATTGGAATCTCCCGCGATGAAGCTGTGTGAGGGCCTTTCACTCACTCACCGCAGGCAGGTTGGTGGTCTTTCTGTCTTTTCCCGACTCATCCCTGGCGTAGCCCCCCCCCCCCCCCCACAGCCCTGTCTGTGCTCTGTCTCCCAAGTACTCTAACAGGTCGCACAAGATCTGCCTGCATCCCTCTTCTGGTGAAACTGCCAAAATCAACACACTCTGCTCACCTTCACTCTTTCATTCCTCTTTTGTCACGCCTCTGGAACAAACTCTCTCACTCTCTTCAATCCCACTCATCCGTCCAGGTCAATAAAGCAGCTGTTCACCACCATCTCTTATCTTCCCCCAACGAAAACCTTGCTCTTTTCTACCCCCGTTAATCCACCGCAGATCCACTTTTCTGAAATACCGACTTCTTTCCTGGAAGTCCTAGCAGTGTCCATGTGTTTTATACTTCTCCCACCCCTCCCCCCCCTTCCCACGCCTCCTCCCCCCAAGCCCTCCCACAGATTTCCTAATGTCCCTGCTCTCAAATGTTGTACTTGTGTGCTTCCCCCTCTCTCCCCATCTTGTATCCCGCTACCTTTATTTCGTCTTATGTGTCTGTTTTTTTGTTTGTTTTTTTGTCATTAATGTTAGCTCTTACACGAGCCTCGATGTCGTATACAACCCCCCCCCCCCCCCCCCGCAAAAAAAACCGAGTTAGACACAAGGTTTGATCAATAGATAAGATTAAATTTACCACAGATGTAAGTGGCATGTGGAGACATCACACAACTCATAACATCATTATGTGGTACATTCAAACAATCAGTGTCATAATTTATATTTTGTTGATAATTTAAAAAGTTCATCGATTGGGCTACACTTTAACTTTAGACTCACGTGTATGCTGTGCGGAAGTAGGATAGCACTTAGCAGATTGCCAGTGATTCCACAGGAGATGTACAAAAGTGAAATTCTGAACGAACCAATCAGCTTCTCTAGGCCACGAACAAGGATCATATTAACTGTGACTGATATAAGGCAGTGAATCACCCTACAAAAAAAGAATTTTTAAAATTAGCAATTTGCTTTTATGATAACCTCATTTGATTAAACTGATCACTTGATAAAATAATCATATCATTTTGAAAATCAGTAATGTTATTCATTTTGTTTATTTTTTACAACTACTGTGGCAAAGGAAATACTGTATCTCAACAATACATTGAGGAACGAAGTATTAAATATAGTAACAATATATCAGCAGTTATTAACAGATGTTGATTTTTTTTATTTGAAACCTAGATTTGAAGAACATGTTAAAAACTTTTAGAAACGAGAAAAAAATTAAACATCTCAGCTTCCCACATCGTCCAGCCCCTTGTGGCTTTATACTCATCCCGCCCCCTCCAATCTCCGCCTATCCTTCCCACACACTACCAGCCCTCCCCCCTCCCCCTATATAGATAGAAAAGGCATAGAAAAGGCCCGTTTATATGGAATGTGCCATGCGGCAAAGTATAGAAAAGAAAAGACATTCCATAGCTTGTAGAAAATGCCAAATAATACAAAATAAGGGACATTCAAAAAAACTCGTGTGCATGCTGGACTCGTGTGCATTGTGTTCTTCGGAAGAACCAAGGAATGCACTAGAAAAGTTAATATAAAGGGGTGCCAATTTGATTCATACACCTGCATGAAGAAGTAAGTGCATTTTATTTCCCAGATGTTGGCTGCCTTGCACCTCTCTTGATGAAAGGTCACTTCTCTTCTGATCCAAACATTCAGTTGTAACAACAATCCATCTGCATATCTGACGCTCATGGCAACTAAAATCTCTTCTTACGACCTATCCTTTCCTGCACTCGTGATTGATTGAACATTTTAAATGAAACATTATATTTAAACATAAATTCTACATTTTATTCATTTTAGAATTAGTTTATTACCGAACCCTTCATACCCGGCATGCAGGAAAAGAGAGATCAAGGGGCGATAAAGTTGATCAGGCACATCTGGGTTCCAAAAAGGCAGGAGGCCACATGCATCTCCCATGCACTTTATCTGCAGTTAGGCACAAGGCATAAGCATAAAACCAATAATATATCACAGATATATTGCACTAAACAATAAACACCAAACTCATTATCATAAAAAAGAGCATGTTAAAATACTATGTGTAGAGTTTTCACTAGACAGACATCAAAATAACATAAAGGCCTCTATATGCCACAACTACAATAAAAGAGAGCACACCAGAGCACACAAGGTCAGTCCAAGCAAATTGCACATCTATATATTCATAATCTAAAAAGGCTGTGATGAATATTCCTTTAACACTGTCCCTATACATGTCCTAATTTTATTTCTCCTCATTTTTCATTCAATGTCTTATTTAACACCAAACAACAACATCCTTTAATTTTTTCAATTACGCAAAGATTGGTGTACCCATCAGCAAAGCGACAAGTCTTATATGCTAGTGAATATAAAAACTAGCAAGAGTAGTGAGGGTCTCACATAGCTATACGTGAAATCTCTACTGCTTATTCAAAATGGGGGTTAAAAAGAGGATGGGAATGCACTTATAGCAGTTGGTTTGGCATCTAATAGTGGTTCGGCATATAACATGTCAGAGTTCCTGCAGTTATTGTTTCTACATGGGGGTAGCCAATATCTATGTATGTGTGATTTTAAAAGTACATTGGCAAAATTGAGGAAGAGCTGTTCGAGCCTCTCAATGAAAACAGGGATATTAAATAACTGAGAAATGACTCTATAAGGTTGGGTTCTACAATTGTGACAGGAGAGAATTGTGTGAAACACTTTCCTTTGCATTTTCTCAGAGCATTCCCTTTGGACCTTAGTTAAGCAATAGAACCATGCAGGTAAAGCATATTCCAAGTTGGTCTAATATACTATAAATACACTGTTATTAAACAAGAAACTTAAGTACTTGGGAAGTTCTTTGGAGGGGAAGTCATATATACTAGCAACAGTACCCGCCCGAGCTGATGACTCACGCTTACTGGGAATTCCTCGTTCGTGGGACACTGTCTCAAGCCCCAGTCCCCATCACGGATGGGGCTCAGCGGTTTACCCGAGCCTGACGGAGAAGGGCAAGGTACACGCTGGCCCGTCCAGTGTAGCGCGCATGCGCATGTGTGTCTTCGACAAACTTACATTTGTATTGGAAGTAAAATAATACGTGCGCGGGAAACGACCTTCCGAAAAGCGGATGTCGGAGGTCGACGAAATGGAGGTGCGTATCGAGACTTCTGTCAGCTTAGTGAGTGAGCCGAACATGGGGGAATTGGAGGATAGCGTTGGAACTTAAGAACTTATGGAATTCCCTCTCTATGGAGGAGGCCCCGGTGGATTTACAGGCCTTACAGAAGTTTATGCAGGGAATGAAAAGTGGGATGGAAAATAACATGAGGGAGAACAGTGAATGATAGCCAGTCGGGAATTGAAGGACGAAATTCTGGGAATAAATGATAAGATGGGAGAAATGAAAAATAAAATGGAGTCCCAGGGGAATGAATGTAGGGAAGGAATGAAAGGAATTAGTGATCAATTGGAGGGACAAATTGAAGGAATGGGAAGTATAATTGATGAATGTACAAATAAATTGAGGGAAGGATGATCGAATGGTGCCGCCGGGGCACAGGAGAAGCCAAAGGTGGCAGAATGCGATTCGGAACGGGGGGAAGGCAAATTGGCAATTGCAGCTGGAACGGCATGTGTACATGTGAGCGTGAAGTGCCCACAGGTAGATGGAGTAGGCCTGGCATTTGAGTGACATTCCTGGCAGTGAGTTGTGAGTTGGATCCCGAGAAGAGTGACAGTCCCGGTGTGATCCTGAGCAGTCGAGTTGGTGCAGGAGAGCGAGTTGCGCAGCACGATTTGGTTCGCAGTTCACAGCCTGAGAGAGAGAGAGCCCGAGTTGAGTTGAGCAGCGCGATCGAGATCCTGAGCGAGCGAGATCCGATTAACGAGCGCCGAACGCCTTTTGGGCAGTTGGTTTTGATACGAGGCAGTTGGTTTTGATCCAGAGAGTTGCATTCGCAGAGAGGAGGACTGTGGTTCGAATCGACATCGTGTGGAGCCGCTGGCCTGCGTTGGACGCATGGCGCTTGGAGTGAGGCCTTGTGCACTTGGAGCGAGGGACTTCGTGGTGTGCAATCGAGGCCGAACAGAGCGGTGTTGGACGGCAGCCACCAAGATGACAAAGACGAGATAAGGCCGCATCCGCGAATACACTTTACATAAAAGACGTGTTATTTTCGTATTTCATCCCCCTCGTCTTGTATTTGATATCTGGTATGCGGGATCCAGATTAGGATATAGATTTACCGGCGCGTGCATTTTCCTGTCCTTGCATTTCACAATAAACCCTTGTATTATTTTTATATATTCCTGAACGCAGTTTTCCGGGTGGTTGATCTTAACAGTTAAGGCTGCAGGGCTCTCGCCATTCCCCTCCTTCCCATGCACTTGGGTGCTTTTGGTTTTGGAATCCGCCATTGAGTTTTCACCTCGGAAGTTAAATTTCACCTCGTTTCACCTCGGAAGTTTCACCTCGGAACCTCGGAAGTTAAAGCCTTCGCGATCGGCATCCGCGACCGCTGATATTAATTTTGGCGGTTGCACGACATTTTCTGTGGTACAAATAGTACCACAGGAATTGTTTTACAACAGAAATAGCACAGCGATATTACTACAGGAATTGTACCACAGAAATGTTTACCACAGGAATGTTTACCACAGGAATTACATGTACCACAGAAATTCCTGTGGTAAAAATGTCCGAAAAACCACAAGAATTGTGTGTGGTAAGTTCCTGTGTTTTTTTTTTTGTAATTACCACAGGACATTTTTGTAAGGGGAGGAGAAGGGGAGGGTTAGTATATGGCACAAAAATGTTAGTCAATAAAAAAATGGGTACGTAAAAACAAAAAGGGAGCTCTGTTTACTGCAATGCCATGGCTTGCAAAAGCAGCCTGAATACCGTTCACCAAGTGGTGGTTAATCATATTCAAAAGGGTATTAGAACACACCCAAACTTCCCTGGCCTTGTGACTAATTAATTAAGTACACAGGTATTTTTGACTTCATTTGTAGAGCCCTCACCATGCTGCTTAAGCACTCCAGCAAGCACTCCAACAAAAGGGGTGATAAGGAATGGCTGGCTTGGCAAGTGATAGCAAGCTGATTGCTTCCGGTTGAAATAGCCGAATAATTTTAAAAACAGATCGCATGCACAGTGGAGTGACACCCTATCCCATGGAAGATTTTTTTAAAGGCCATTTTCCCTGCGAGAGCAGGGGTTAGCCTTTTGGGCCCCATGACAATCATCATGGTTCCCTTTTGACGGCAATGTTTTCAAGGCCGGATGCCCTTCCTGACACCAACCCTTTAGTTGCCTCTTACATGCAAGGATTTGGTGTACCTATTTTAAACCAGGGCACACACATTCATCTCAGCAAGCTGGTACTCAATTTGCCGACCTCGGAAAGATGGCAGGCTGTCAACCACCCTGGTGTTAATTCAACAATTGACCGGGATTCAAACTCAGGATCCTATGTATCCCAAACCCTAACCCTAACCGCCAAGCCAACACCAGGCTTATCCCATGGAAGTATGAATTAAGTTAAAAATTATTATTAAGTTAAATAAATTAAAAAAACTAACCCCAGAAGCAGAATCACAGCCTCACTTAAATAAATGAATATATACACTTAGTTATAAAAATTGCTAGATATGGTAAATTTTGTCAGATTTCAATCCAGATTTGGCCATTTTATTTAGTCTACAGGATCCAATCCTCATATCCGAATACAGATTTTGATGATATGCTTCAATTATGTAATAATAAATCGATCGTGTTTCGAAGGCAAGGCACGTTTGAAACGGCCGAAAATAAAATGGTGGCTTAAGAACCCAGCAAGTGGCAGTGGGCTGACAAAGATGGCGGGCGCCATCTTGGTAAGGCTTTTTCAGGTTTTTTCTTATGAGCACCACGTTAATCATCTTCAAAAAGGGTGTTATAACACAACCAAACACCCAGTTTTCATCATTGCAATCTGTTGGAGGTCCAGGTGTATGCATGCAAAGTTTGGGGCCGCTAGCTTTCATGGCTTTCATAGACAGACGGATGGATAGACACTGCCTTTTATTATTGTTAATAACGTTTTGTTTATGGAATATTTAAGCAAAGTAAAGCAAAGCTTGTAAAGCAAAGTTTTAATTTGTAAAGCATACATATGTTCTGCCGTAGCTTTATTTTAACATAAAACTGCCTGATTGTGTTGCCTCTACAAAGGTTGGTTTTAAGGTATTTTTAATTTGTAAAGCAAAGTGTATTCGATGCTTTCAAGTTAGAATAAAATTAAAGACAGAAGTAAGTCAATCAAGACAGCTATAGGTCTGGTGTGCACTTCTGTATTGTTCTTCTGACGTGCATACATACTGATGTTGCTTTCTTTATATAGAAAAAAATGCCTGATTGTGTTACCCACGCAAAGGTTGGTTGCTTTCATGAAATGGACTGAGTATTGTAATATTGTAATAGTGTCTGTAATATAATCATATGCATTTGTTGAGCATTTGGTGATTGGGGTGAGAACTTTTGAGAACTTGGGTTTTACCAGAAGGGGTGAGAAGATGCCTTTTGAGAACTTGGTATTGGCAGAGTTGGTTATAATCAAGCAACATATTTCGCAAGCACATACAGACATGGCATTTAATATGGAATATTTTTTTTGTGGGGGTGAACTTACTTTTCAAGATGTCTTAGAACCAAAAGTTCATTGGAATTATGTTGAAATTATTCTAGATTTTGTTGATGTGACCTTTAAAAGAAACAAAAACCACATTTGACATTTCGAAACAAATAAATTGATCCTTGAAAGTGATGTAAACTGATATCGAACTCAATTCATGGACAGTACTGTGTTAAACTTCTGTACGTTTTCCAGAAGTATCTCTTTATTTTGCACATTAGCCCAAATTTTTTTTAACAAAAACAAAAGTGAAATTACGACTGGGATTATGGACAGTAAAATTACAGTTAAGTACTTCGTGACCCCCACGAGCATTCAGGAGAGCACGTACACGTTGAGGCATGCTGTTCACGAGATTTGCCAAGGTTTGGACAGGAATCGCTTGCCATGCAGTGACAATAGCCTGCTGCAATTCACGCACAGAGGTCGGCTGCTGGTCCAAGTGGTCGATTTGACGCGTTAATTCTGCCCACAAGTTCTCTATCGGATTCATATCCGGGGACATGGCAGGCCACTCCATATGCTCTACACCACGGTCAGCAAGAAAGTGTTGGATCATGCGAGCATGATGAGGCCGTGCATTGTCATCTTGGAAGACAAAGTTTCCTAAGGCTGCACGAGCAAATGGAAGCAATGTTTCTTCCAGAATGGCCCTGTACTTGAACTGGTTCAGGTTTCCACTCAGAACAACCAGGTCAGTTTTTCCCTCTGCAGGACAATCAGCCCAAACGGTCACCCCACCACCTCAAGATTGGACTCTTGGCACTATACAATCTTTGTTGTAGGCTTCATGCACTTGTCTGCGCACTCGGACGTGGCCATCTTGACGATAGACCAGAAATCTAGACTCGTCACTAAAGATCACGTGATTCCAGTGTCCTGGCTGCCATTGGCGGTGCTCTCTAGCCCACTGCAATCGGCGCTGGCGATGTTGTCTGGTCAGGCGTGGCTTTCTCAGGGGATGCCTGGCATGATAGCCTGCTTGAACCAGTCGTTGGTTGACTAGCCTTCTGGATACAGGCACATTTGTCAGTTGCTGCCACTCAGCCCTAAGCCGATTAGCTGACTTGGTACGGCCATTGCGGACTAACCGGTGCAGCTGGCAATCATCCCTCCTTGTGGTTCTGCGGGGACGTCCTGGCCTTGGTATTGGAGTAGGGACACCCCTCTGAGCATTTCGTTTCAGGATCTTTGACACCTGACCTTGAGTGATGCCATACTGCCAAGCAATAGCACGCTCTTTCATGCCGTAATTTCGTAAAGCCACCACTCCATGACAAACAGCATTGTCGAGTTGACAGACCATCTCCAGAGGAAGCGGCAATAACTTTTGGAGACGTGCAGCAGTTGTTTTCCACTAATACAGAACGCAACAACCCTTGTATACCCGACTGCGAAGACAATCGTCAAATGCACCTGTCCATCCATTTTGCCACGCCACCTGTGATATAAACCTGTTGTTGACTTCTTGCTGCGACAGACAATCAGTGACATGGTTCTTTTAACAAATAAATCACCACCAAAGTGTAAAAGAAACTCACCAGATTCATATACTGCATTAAGAAAGTAAACCCAAGTCAAGAAAAAAATAATTCCATATTAAATGCCAAGTCTGTAGTTCGACAATAGTAAATTCACATAACATTTAACTGATCTCTCCCTCCCTCTCCCCCTCTCCACTCTCCCTCTTCTCACCTCTCCCCATCTCCTCCATGCCCCTCCATCTTCTCCTCTCCTCCCCCTCCCTTTCTCTCCACCTCCTCATACCTCCTCCCCCTAGGAAGCAGGGGGATGAGGGGAGAGGATAGAGTTGGGTTTCTGAAGGGGAAGAGAGCAAAGATTGGACATGAGTTGGGAGTGTGAGGTTGAGACTTTGAGGGCATGGAGTCGGGTCGCGGATTGAAGGCTTGGGGTGGGGATGTAATTGAAGCCTTTGGGTTGGGGTGGGGGTTGAAACTTGCAGTTTGAGAGTGGGGGGTGATAACTTGGGTTTGTGAGGAGGTAGGGGGACTTGAGGACTTGAAGTCTTATTTTATATTGTGCTTATGTTCTGAGAATACATGCTCGTCCATCATATATTGTGAACCATGATGTCTTTCCGTGTGTTCATCTGTCTCTCATTTACGGCGGCCACTGCATTTGAAAAGCTCAACATTTACTTTTTAAATCATGGCAGAACAGGCAAGAATAATGTTGATGTCAAATTATATTTTGCAAGCCGGATATTATGCCTTCTTTTCAGACAAATTGAAACTCCGACACCCGATGTTGCACCACCATTTTGTGGTGGGCGGAAAAAGTCATTCAGAGCTTCTGCTCTGAGTAACACCAAGAGTGCAACACACTTAACCTTTTTAAAATCCATGAAAAAATTTAAATTGATACATTCACTTTCCAAGTAATATAATATAATTAGGATATATGGAATCTGATATAACATAATATAATAGCTGGAAAGGAGGCTTGCTTATTAATATTAATATAATTAACTTGTTAATATAATAAGCAACAGTTGTTCTTCCTTTTAGATTTTCCCTTATATCAGTACTTGTCATACTTGCAGAAGCCCATTGTAGAAATACCATGACAGAAAAGCCTTAGCGTATTATTATATAGCAAGAGAAGAGAAGATCAGTCTCTCCCCTCCCCCCCAGAAAAGCAAAGTTCATTGCCACATTGCACACTGTTGCCCAGCACACTAACGGGGCGTGAAGACCTGGAGAAGAAAAGTTGGCGTTCTTAGCTATCTCCATGCCGAGGACGACGGAGATGGGAAAATCGAAGAGTGGTTTGGACCATGGAACGACAGCCCACATCCGACTGGGGCATCGGCGGGGGGTTGTGGCCATCGGGGAAAAAGCTTTT
The DNA here is from genome assembly GCF_964187855.1 of Myxine glutinosa. Lineage (NCBI taxonomy): Eukaryota > Metazoa > Chordata > Myxini > Myxiniformes > Myxinidae > Myxine > Myxine glutinosa. Next base: position 114,348,829 of record NC_136263.1, on the reverse strand, counting down.
AGCTCCGAAAGGATCGACCCCATCTACTCTTAGCGAATTACAATATAGACCCGGTTTATTACAAAGTTAAAATGCGACACTTATCATTCATTTAAGTTGCACTAGAAGCAGCAACTAAAGATAATGACTATTCTGGTAAAACACTTACTCAGAAGGGCGTGTGCTGTCTCATGTCCTTTTCAGTTTGATCTCAGATTCAATCAGATGTGAAAGTGCCAACACAGTGCAACAACAACAGAGGTTACCACAACATGCTGAATAAATGTTGTGAATATCTGTCTTTAACATTCCGACATGTTGTCTGAAAATTGTTGGTTACCTGAGATCATGGTCACTCCAAACCCCCCCTCACCCCCTCCCAATTTCCTCCCCTTCCCAAATTGCTAAAATGCTTTGGGTGCAGCTACATACCTGGGAGCAGAGCGTGGCTTCTGGGTGAAAATGTCCTCTCTTGAAGTTGCAGTATTGGTGAGAGGTGATTTCACATCTGCACAGAGTGCACTTTAAGTTCATGATCTCAAAAGCGATTGCAATTATTGTCAGTTTTATGGCTTTCCCATTGTTTTCTATATCTGTAGGTAAGGGACGAAAGGTGGAACAAAGCATACCCAGGCACCAAAGTGTCTAACATCATTCAAGTTTGCACTTTGAGGACAAAGTTGTCATATAAGAGGCTTATTTACAATGTACAAGCATATTAACATTTATGAGCCAGCGTTTACATCATTTTAAGCAGAAATAAAATAAAGACAAAGTAACATTTTGGAACAACGGACATCCTGTTTAGTTCTGCCAACATTGTCTGGTTGCTGAATCAAAATTATGTATTTGGAGTAATAAAGATTGTTGTGCTTCATGTCTACCTACCACTGTCCATTTATCTTGTCAAACTTTATTTAGCAACAATGGTCCCAGGTGTCAGTAAATTATCTTCCATAAATTAGGTTAAGCATTTTAGTTATAGTTTAATGTAGGGAGGACACCAGATAGGATAGGATATACAGGACATACATATTTATATGTATATATATATATGTATATATATATATATATATATATATATATATATATATATATATATATATATATATATATATACGGTTCTCCGCCACCCTTCTTACCCTTACCAAGGGGGGATTAAACCCCTTGTTCTTGCTGGGCTTGGCGGAACCGAGAGACTTGAAACGCCTCTTCCGGACAAACGCAAGGTAGGGTTTCGGGACCAAGTCTCGCTCGTACCTAAATCCCTGCACCGCCACGGAAGCGGGGAAGCAAGCCTCGCACGAGCCACGTGTGATTTGGGTACACCAAGCGGATTGAGTACCACGTGGTCCGTGCAGTTTTACCGTTAAATATTGGACCCCGATTAGAGCGGTTCTATTCGTACCACGCTTAGCCAATGAGGAAATCACGAGAATGATCGAATGGAAAAGGAAGAGCACAGGTTTAATTATTATTCCCACACGTATGTACAATGATTGGTTTGCAGAGACACAGAGCAGCACTTAATCAGTCTTATTCTTCCCGCCCAGACTCGGGCCCGTCACACTCACACAGGGGATTGCAGGCAGGTTGATGTCCCGGCCAAATGCGCCGACGTGGTCGTCCAGGAACGACCCCGTCCGGCTCTCCACGGTCCCAGCACGTCCCGCGAAGAAGGCAAGCAGGCGGTGGAAGGATCCTCGTAGCGCATCTCCCGAACAAAAGGCAGCCAATGAGGTAGGACGGAAAATACGCGTCTCTCAGCGCGGCTGGCGGTTACACAGCCATTATCACTCGCATAACACGATGCACTGTATGCAGCTCGGCTTCAGGCTCAACTGAGCGTCACTTTATATTAGCGCGTATCCTGATTCAATGCACGTCTTTCTCCACTCGCGTATCTCTCAAAGTCCTCTTCGGCTCACCGCGCTGCTGGAACTCAACTCTCAACCACTGGTGCTCAGTCCTCTTGGGGGCTTTGCGCAACGGCATATATTGGTATGCCCCAAACCTTCTCGAACCTCCTCGAACCTTCCAACCACGCCCTGTGTCGCAGTGCTGCCACCACACCCTCTGAGCCCTGATTGGCAGCTTGCGCTTACCGTCAGCTACTCTGCCGCCCCTCATTCGGCTCCGCCCCGACCCTCCTAGGCCTGCCTCATGTTAATTCGCCCAAAATGAACCAAAGTCAGCGCAAAGGGGCATGAGGCTAGGGAGGAGGGATAGTCAGTAGAAGTAGGACCTATTCTCCTTACTCTACTCAACGCAGACTCTAACACAGGAAAAGGACTAAGCTCACAAATACTAAGAGATAACTACACTATTGCGAGGCTACATGTTGCTTGTGTGACGAACTATGAGGGGGAAATTTAACCTTTATTATACTGACTGTTACCAAAACTCAAAACCGCAACAATATATATATATATATATATATATATATATATAAATATATAAATACAAATACACTTACAGTGTCTTCAAAAAGTATTCACACCCCTTGACCTTTTTCACATTTTGTTGTGTTATGGCCTGAATTAAAAATGGATTCAATTGAGATATTGCCACTGATCTGCACACTGCTTACATGGTCTAAAGGTATTTTAAACCATTTTCAGTGGTTGCTAGGAGAAAAGCAGCAGGTAGAATCATACTAAAGGAATCACAAGACTTAAAACTAAACAACAAATATGTAATTAAATAACAACTCGCGGTTGCCGATCAAAAATATTTTGGACCCGCAAAAAAACGCCAATACATGGGGCACAGTGCCACGAATGCAGAAGCATGTCACATTTTATCAACCGCGAATATGCAAGGTCCGTGACTGTTGAGGTCTGAGACCACGTCTTGTAGGTTTTGAGGAGGCCGCTCTCGGGAAGAGCTTATGCCCCACACTGATGAGGGCTAGCAAGCTTAAGCCACGTACATGTGGAAGTTCCCTCACCGGGTCTATAAAATTGAGAATTTAATTATCTTCATGGTATTGGCTGTATTACAATCCTATGGGAGATGTAGGGGCTGTAGCTCTGCTAAGCTCTTGCCCAATAGGCTAAGCCTATGCAACTGTTTAGCCAGCAGAGCCTTCTTAACAAAAAAGGAATATATATATATATATATATATATATATATATATATATTGTTACGGTCCGCGGATAAGGATGTTGTGTGCCGAGCGAAGGCACCGCGGCCGAACAGTTGTTCCCCGACTAAACCCGATTCACCCAAACGTTGGCCGTATCGCGCCACAGATATTCAATGTGGAAAAGACTAAGACGACGAATGCAAAGAGGAAGAAGAAGAAGACGTACAGAAGAGTAACGGGGTTTATTATTTACACACACATAAGCAAAAAGAGCAGTCACGATTATTTACAGGTGACATGAAAACGCAGGTGACACAGTGAAAATTACTAGCTTATACAGACTTAGTTTACTACCCAGGACAGCACGAACAAAACAAACTCACGTACGCAAATGGATGGAAGGGTAGGAATCGTTTGGAGGGATGAGCAGGTGGGATCACAGGGCACAGCGAGCGGGTCCACTCCGGGCGGGAAGCGGCGAGCCGGCAGCTCCTTGTATTCGGCTTTACAGCGCACGCCGGCAGCTCCTTGTATTCGGCTTTACAGCGCACGCCAGCAGGGTCACTCGCTGCCCCGTCAGGGCTTCACGCGGCTGGTTGAAACGGGGCTGGACTCATCTGCCGTATCTCTGGTGTATCTTCTTTCTCTCTCTTGGACCCTTTCTTTGTCGTGTACCTCTCCACGCAGCTCAGCTCGTATTCCCTTCCTCTCACTTCTCAGCTCATCTGCGATCTGTTGGGGAACGTCCCGCAGCGGGTTATATAGGCCCCGCCCCTCAACCTTCGCGAACCTCCTTGATCTTTCTCTCCAAGTCCAACCCCTTGTTCGTGGTTGGTTGAGTGGGGCTGACTCACTCCTCCCCTCTCTGACGAGGTGGGGCCCCGCCTTTCTTCCCCAAACCTGCCTCGTGGTCAATGGCGGCTTTGGAGGGGATGTAATTGGCAATCGAGGCTTGGCAATGACGAAAGGGGAAATGGAGGTTTTGGGAATGGGAATGAAGGGAATCTATCTCTTTCACCCGGTGCAATGGAGTGTCATTCTAATGGAAGACAAGGCCTTACTCTAAAACACATAATAAGATATAAGCTACTGAACAAGGGTTTTATCGTGTCCTTCAATGTGGTGTTTCATGGAATTAACTACCGGGACGCCCTTTTTACCTTTACACAACTCTGGAGGCAGGAGGCGCAGAATAGACAATAATAATAATAAAGCACACAAAAAAAACATACAATCCTCATTTCCGCAACAATATATATATATATATATATATATATATATATATATATATATATATATATATATATATATATATATACATATATATATATATACACACATATATTAGTATGTCCACTACTTATTCAATTTCTTCCGATTATTTATCTAATGCAAATGAGACACCCTATCGTATTTTGGAGTTTCTGCTATTTCTCACAGGGCCTTCTTCCCCTTATCAAGGGGGGAATAATCCCCTTGTCTTTACTGGCTAGGCGGAACCGAGACCTGAAACGTCCTTTCCGGGTGAGCGCAAAATAGGGTTTCGGGACCAAATTCTCGCTCGTACCTAAGTACTCGTGCCACCACGGAAATGAAGAAACAAGCCTCGCACGAACCACGTGAGGTTGGAGTACGCCGAGCGGTTTGCGAACACGTGATCTGCGCAGTCTCAATTAATGGACCCCGATTTAAGCGGTTCTTATTCGTGCCACGCTTAGTCAATGGTGGAAATCACAGAAACGATCAAATCAAGAAGAAAGGAAGAAACCGATGGGTTTAATTATTCCCACACGTATATATAGTTAGAGGACGAAGAGACACAGAGTAGCCTCATACAGTCTTAACTTATCCCAGGGACAACGGGCCTGTCTCACTCACTCTCACACAGGGGATTGCAGATGGGCAGGTGTTCCCCAACGCGTCCAGGGATGGTCCTAGTCCAGCTCTCTACAGTCCCCGGCACGTCCCGCGAAGATGGTGGCAGGCGAAGGCAGGGACTCGTGGCGCGTCTCTCGTGCAAAGGGATGTTCGAGGCGAAATGGTAGAGGGCGGAATTTAGCGCGGCTGGCGGCTACTCAGCCTCATTCACTCGCACGGCTGAAATGCGCTATTTCGTTATAAACGCGCCTGGCTGCACCCGCGTATATGTAGCGACCAACTCCTCTTCTTCAATACACTTGGTGTTGGTTAGCGCGCGTGTTCCCGTGCAATGGTCAAGTTCATCAGGCAGTACAACGCGCGTCCTTTTATCTCTCTCCCTCGCAGCAAGTCAAGTCCTCTTAGCCCTCCGATGCAAGTCCTGTCGAGGGCTTTGCGCAGCGGGTTTTATAGCTACGCCCCCCGAACCTTCTGGAACTCACCAGACTCTTCTCACCACGCCCTCTGATGCCACCACCTCTGAGCTCTGATTGGCGGCTCATGCTTACCGTCATCGCTCCTGCCGCTCCGCCTCGACTCCGCCCCGATCCTCCTCCACCTCCCTCGTGTTAACTCGCCCAAAATGAACCAACGTTAACAAACTGTATTGAGGTTACGGACGTAGGATGATCGGTGGCAGTAGGGTCTATTTTCCTGGCTTTACACAACGCAGAACTAACATAGGAAATGGCCTACCCTCACACATCTATCTATAATTCCAGCAATCTCTGTGTGTCTGTCTGTGTGTCTGTGTGTCTGTGTGTCTGTGTGTCTGTGACCGCTGTTTCTCGACAACCACGGGTCCGATATACTTGAAACTTGCCAGGTATATTGCTGGGGACCCGAGGATGTGCCTTTTCAAGGTTTGTAATTAATCGGACAAGTACCTACCGAGCTATGTCCAAAAAACGCTTCAACCAATCAGAGAGCAGCGAGCTATCACGTGTGCCGAACGTGGCGATCGGACTCTGCCTCGGACGGCACATTTGACAGCGTATTCATTTATTTCACGTTGGAAAACTATGTTGCCGTTAAACTATGTTTTAAAACGAATTCAAACTGCGATTAAATTAAAACGATTCATCCTAACTGCGATTTGCGAACTTCCGGACAGTGACGACTGTCCGGCAGCACGCTTTCCGGCAGCCAATCACAGAACGCTTTGTTGCGTAGGCGTGGCCGATGTGAGACGAGCACGAGCGGAGCTGAGCGCGTTACGAGCTGACCGCCATTACGGTACGTAATTCGATTTCTTATGCGCATTATTTCTCCCAATTCATTCATCTCCCAATTTCTCCCAATTCAATTCGTATCACTAATAAAAACGAATTTGCGATTCATTCGCTTTCCTGCGCGTTTGTGCACGCGATGGCGATTGCTTTACCAAACTCCGGAAGCCGTTCGCTTTGGACCAAACCATTGCATGAGGGGGGGGTTCTGTGGTCGTTGCGAATGGACCAAACCATTTCATGTAAATAGAGGGGGGGGATTGTCACTGTACTCGCAAGCCGTTCGCCGTTCGCTTTGGCGTTGCGAATGGACCAAACCATTTCATGTAAATAGAGGGGGGGGATATAATTTTAGATAGATATATAGTACGGGCATATATATAGTACGGGCATGCCCTAGTACTAAGAAATAACTATAATACAAATGAGGCTACATGTTGCTTGTGTGACTCTATGGGGGGCTAACCTTTAACATTTATTGAACTCACTGCACAAACCTCAAAACCGTAACAATATATGTATATACAGTCACGTGAAAAAGTAAGTACACCCCATGTAAAGTTTTGACTTTTTCAACATATTTCAACATTCAGTTATTTGATCTTCATTTCAACAATATTGATAGATAAAGGTGATATAATATAAGAAATATCATGACACATTTACATTTTGTAGTCCATTGTCTAATTTAAATAAACATAAATGCAAATTTCGCATGTGGAAAAAGTAAGTACACCCTTGGCTCTAATAGGGAGTATTGCCCCCTTTAGCAGAAACAACCTCAAGTAGGCGTTTCTCATAACTGTCTACCAGTCTCTGCCATCGACTGGGAGAAATTTTTGCCCACTCCTCCATGTAGAATTCTTTCTGCCGTGCGATGTTTGAGGGGTTTCTTGCATGCACAGCTCGTTTCAAATCCCCCCACAACATCTCGATGGGATTTAGATCCAGGCTTTGACCCGGCCATTCCTCAACTCTCCATTTCTTTCTTTTCAGCCATTCCTTTGTGGATTTACTGGTATGTTTCGGGTCATTGTCATGTTACAAGGTCCACCTTTGGT
>NC_136263.1:114081555-114336555 GCF_964187855.1 Myxine glutinosa | reverse complement strand
CTGCCTACCTTCTGGGAGACTCACGCGGCTGTTTGGTTCGCCCAGGCGGACTCCCAGTTCGCCCTGCGAGGCATCACCGCGGACGACACCCGCTTCCACCATGTTGTGGCGGCGCTCGGTTCCACCACCGCGGCCCGCGCCTTGAGCCTCCTCCAGCACCCGCCAGCTGCTGACAAATACGACGCGCTGAAGACGCTCCTCCTCGGCGCTTTCGCCCTCTCACCGGCAGCACGCGCACGGCGCCTGCTTGACCTGCCCGAGCTCGGCGACACGCGCCTGTCCGAGCGCATGGACTATATGCTCTCGTTGTTCGGCGAGCACTCTCCGGCATCCCTGTTCCGGGAGCTGTTCCTCCGTCAGCTGCCTAACCCGGTACGCCTCGCCCTGGCTGGCACGTTGATCACGGATTCCCGCGCCCTCGCCAGGGAAGCCGATAAGATCTCCTCGGCGGGCCAGCACATCGGCGCGGTTACCTGGAGCACGCCGCCGTCCAAGGTGACGCCCACGACGCCCGAGCGCCCTGCGCGGTTGGAGGCCGAACTGCCGGTGCAACTGGCGGCCGCCACGCCGCACCGCCCGCTTCCGACACGACGGCCGGGGCCTCCACCTGACCGGGCGTGGTGTTATTACCACGCCAGGTTCGGACACAAGGCTCGGACGTGCCGGCCCCCGTGCACTTTCGGCAGGTCGGGAAACGGCCGGGCCGGCGTTCATTCCCAGCCATGAGCGCCGGCCACTCGGGCAACTTGCTGTTTATTCGGGACAAAGCGTCTGGACGGCGTTTCCTGTGCGACACCGGCGCCCAACTGAGCGTCATACCTGCCTCCGAGCAGGACAGGCTGGACGCAGTTTGCGGCCCCTCTTTGGTCGCTGCTAATGGCTCGGCCATACGCACTTTCGGCCCACGCGTCGTCACCCTCTGCTTCGGCAGCCAGCGCTTTCAATGGACTTTTGTTACCGCCAGCGTCCCCGTGGCTTTGCTGGGCGCCGACTTCCTCTGCGCGCACGGGCTGCTGGTCGACGTCAAATGACGTCGCCTTGTCCACGCCGAGACCTTCAGCTCCCTGGCGTGCACAATGAGCAGCTCCGCGCCGACCGAACTGGCGTGCGCCCTCCCGGCAACGAACGAGTTCGCTCGCCTGCTCGTGGAATTCCCGGCCCTCACGCGGCCGACGTTTTCGGCCGTCGCGGTGCGGCACGGGATCAAGCACCACATACCCACTACGGGCCCGCCGGTCTACGCCAGGGCCCGCCGCCTCGACCCAGCCAAGCTGGCCGTGGCAAAGGCCGAATTCGACGCGTTGGAGCACCTCGGCATCGTGCGGAGCTCCGATAGCGCATGGGCCTCGCCACTGCACATCGTGCCAAAGCCGGGGGGTGGATGGCGCCCGTGTGGCGACTACCGCCGTCTCAATGACGCTACCACCCCCGACAGGTACCCGATCCCGCATATTCAGGACTTTTCCGCCCGTTTGGCGGGACGGGTCATCTTTTCGAAAATTGACCTGATACGGGGCTACCACCAGGTACCTGCCCGGGCGGCCGACGTCCCGAAGACGGCCGTCATCACGCCGTTCGGCCTGTTCGAATTTTTGCGGATGCCGTTTGGCCTCAAGAACGCGGCCCAGGCGTTCCAGCGCTTGATGGACGGCGTGCTGCGCGACCTGCCGTTTCTTTTCGTCTATCTGGACGACATCCTCGTCGCCAGCACGTCCCGCGCCGAGCACCTCCTCCACCTCCGAACACTGTTCGGTCGCCTCAGCGAGCACGGCTTAATTGTCAACCCGGTCAAATGCCACTTCGGCGCGACGACCGTTGACTTTTTGGGCCACCGCATCACCAAGACCGGGGCCGTGCCGCTGCCGACCAAGGTCGAGGCCATCACCATGTTCCCGCATCCCCGTTCCATCAAGGCCCTCCAAGAGTTCCTCGGCATGGTGAATTTTTATCACCGATTCGTGCCCCGCGCTGCTCAGCTCATGCGGCCCCTTTACGAGGCCCTCCGGGGCAAGCCGGCCAAGCATGACATTGTTTGGTCCGCGGCCATGGACGCGGCCTTCGCCAGTGCCAAACGGGCCCTCGCCGACGCAACGCTGCTGGCTCACCCGGTGCTCAACGCGCCCATCGCCCTCACTACGGATGCCTCCAACTACGCGGTGGGCGCCGTCCATGAGCAATGGGTGGACGGGGTTTGGCAGCCACTCGCTTTTTTCAGCCGGCAACTCCGGCCGAACGAGTTAAACTACAGCACGTTCGACCGCGAGCTGCTCGGGCTATTCCTGGCCGTTTGCCATTTCCGACACCTCCTGGAGGGCCGCCCGTTCACGGCTTTCGTCGACCACAAGCCGTTGGTCTACGCAATGGCTAAGGTCATGGAGCCGTGGTCGGCCCGCCAGCAGCGCCACCTCTCCGCCGTGTCGGAGTTCACCACGGACATCCAGCACGTCGCCGGAAAAGACAACGCCGTGGCCGACTGCCTTTCGCGGGCCAGCGCGAACGCGGTCCACCTCAGCGTGGACTTCACGCTCATGGCGGCCGACCAGACCACCGACGCCTCGGTGCAGGCACTCCGCGTGGCGGACACGGGCCTCCGCCTGGCCGACATCCCCTTCGCGGGCACCGTCCTGCTCTGCGACGTCTCCCAGGGCCAGCCTCGCCCCATCGTGCCCGTTTCCTGGCAGCGCCGCATCTTCGCCTCCATCCACGGCCTTTCTCACCCGGGCCGGAAAGCTTCTCAGAAGCTGGTGTCGGCGCATTTCGTCTGGCACGGCCTTCGACGAAACATCCGCGACTGGGCCAACGCCTGCACGGCCTGCCAGCGAGCCAAGGTCCACCGCCACACCCAGGCCCCGCTGGCACCTTTCGCCGTGCCTGAACGGCGTTTCGACCACGTCCACGTGGACCTGGTGGGTCCCCTGCCCCCCTCGCGGGGGTTCACCCACCTGCTCACCATGGTGGACAGGACCACCAGGTGGCCGGAGGCCGTGCCCCTCACCTCCACCACCACTGCCGACATGGCGCAGGCATTCATCGCCACCTGGGTCGCGCGCTTCGGCGCACCAGCGGACATCTCGTCCGACCGCGGCCCACAGTTCACGTCTGAGCTTTGGGGTGCGGTCGCCCGTTCGTTGGGGGTCACGCTGCACCGCACCACGGCCTACCACCCCCAAGCCAATGGGTTGTGCGAGCGGTTTCACCGCTCCATGAAGGCCGCACTCATGGCCGGCCTTCAGGACGACGGTTGGGCCGACCGGCTGCCGTGGGTCCTTTTGGGCCTTCGCACGGCCCCCAAGGAAGACCTCCAGGCGTCCGCCGCCGAGCTCGTCTACGGCCAGCCACTCCGCGTCCCGGGCGAATTCGTGCCTGATGCTACCAGTCCCTGGTCCGCCGCTAGCCAGCGCTCGGACCTCCAGGAGGCCGCCTGACGATTTGCCCCCGTGCCGACGTCCCGCCACGGTGGCCCCCAGTCCTACGTCCCCCCGGCGCTTCGCACAGCGGAGTACGTCTTTGTGCGTCATGACGCGCACCGGGGGCCACTCCGGCCGCCGTACGACGGGCCCTTCCGGGTCCTGCGACGGGGCGACAAGTCTTTCATCGTCGACTTCGGCGGCCGGCCGGACCGGATTTCTGTGGACCGCCTCAAACCGGCGCACATGGACGTCGACCGACCACCACGGTTGGCCCTTCCTCCGCGGCGAGGCCGCCCCCCATCCACAGTTCCCCCCGCTCGACCACCCACCACCACGTCAGACCCCTCCCCACGACCCTCCAGGGGTCGCTTCGGCCGGGTCATCCGGACCCCCCTTAAATTGACCCTGCCGGTGCAGGTCGATTCTGGAGGGGCGTGTGTAGCGGTTACCGCTGGATGTACATAATCGCCTTGCACCGGCCAGAACACGGCCAGACGCGCCTCTCCCGGGCATGCCCGGACTCACTGTTCCCGGGCACGCCCAAACCTCCCGGGCACGCCCGGTCTCGTCTTTCCCGGGCATGCCCGCTCTCGCCTTTACAGGGCTCGCCCAGAGCGTCCGGGCATGCCCGCTATCGCCTTTCCAGGGCTCGCCCAGAGCGTCCGGGCATGCCCGCTATCGCCTTTCCAGGGCTCGCCCAGAGCGTCCGGGCATGCCCGCTATCGCCTTTCCAGTGCTCGCCCAGAGCGCCCGGGCACGCCCAGCCTCGACTTGCCAGGCCGCAGCCAAACACGCCCGGGCAGGTCCAGACTCGCCTTTCCAATGCTCGCCCTTGATACCCGGGCATGCCCGGTATAGCTTTTGCCGGGCAAACTTCCCGACATAAATGTGTATATATATTGTTGCCCGAAAAACGGGCTTGTCAGAATACCTGAGCTGTTTTGTTTCAATAAAGCAACTCGGACGAATTCCGTCTTTGGTCGCGTCAATTCTTTCGACTCGCGTTGGAGCGCAGTTCCTTCATTGGTGACCTAGCGACATGGATACGGCAGTGACGCTTAAACTGCCTACCTTCTGGGAGACTCACACGGCTGTTTGGTTCGCCCAGGCGGACTCCCAGTTCGCCCTGCGAGGCATCACCGCGGACGACACCCGCTTCCACCATGTTGTGGCGGCGCTCGGTTCCACCACCGCGGCCCGCGCCTTGAGCCTCCTCCAGCACCCGCCAGCTGCTGACAAATACGACGCGCTGAAGACGCTCCTCCTCGGCGCTTTCGCCCTCTCACCGGCAGCACGCGCACGGCGCCTGCTTGACCTGCCCGAGCTCGGCGACACGCGCCTGTCCGAGCGCATGGACTATATGCTCTCGTTGCTCGGCGAGCACTCTCCGGCATTCCTGTTCCGGGAGCTGTTCCTCCGTCAGCTGCCTAACCTGGTACGCCTCGCCCTGGCTGGCACGTTGATCACGGATTCCCGCGCCCTCGCCAGGGAAGCCGATAAGATCTCCTCGGCGGGCCAGCACATCGGCGCGGTTACCTGGAGCACGCCGCCGTCCAAGGCGACGCCCACGACGCCCGAGCGCCCTGCGCGGTTGGAGGCCGAACTGCCGGTGCAACTGGCGGCCGCCACGCCACACCGCCCGCTTCCGACACGACGGCCGGGGCCTCCACCTGACCGGGCGTGGTGTTATTACCACGCCAGGTTCGGACACAAGGCTCGGACGTGCCGGCCCCCGTGCACTTTCGGCAGGTCGGGAAACGGCCGGGCCGGCGTTCATTCCCAGCCATGAGCGCCGGCCACTCGGGCAACTTGCTGTTTATTCGGGACAAAGCGTCTGGACGGCGTTTCCTGTGCGACACCGGCGCCCAACTGAGCGTCATACCTGCCTCCGAGCAGGACAGGCTGGACGCAGTTTGCGGCCCCTCTTTGGTCGCTGCTAATGGCTCGGCCATACGCACTTTCGGCCCACGCGTCGTCACCCTCTGCTTCGGCAGCCAGCGCTTTCAATGGACTTTTGTTACCGCCAGCGTCCCCGTGGCTTTGCTGGGCGCCGACTTCCTCTGCGCGCACGGGCTGCTGGTCGACGTCAAACGACGTCGCCTTGTCCACGCCGAGACCTTCAGCTCCCTGGCGTGCACAATGAGCAGCTCCGCGCCGACCGAACTGGCGTGCGCCCTCCCGGCAACGAATGAGTTCGCTCGCCTGCTCGTGGAATTCCCGGCCCTCACGCGGCCGACGTTTTCGGCCGTCGCGGTGCGGCACGGGATCAAGCACCACATACCCACTACGGGCCCGCCGGTCTACGCCAGGGCCCGCCGCCTCGACCCAGCCAAGCTGGCCGTGGCAAAGGCCGAATTCGACGCGTTGGAGCACCTCGGCATCGTGCGGAGCTCCGATAGCGCATGGGCCTCGCCACTGCACATCGTGCCAAAGCCGGGGGGTGGATGGCGCCCGTGTGGCGACTACCGCCGTCTCAATGATGCTACCACCCCCGACAGGTACCCGATCCCGCATATTCAGGACTTTTCCGCCCGTTTGGCGGGACGGGTCATCTTTTCGAAAATTGACCTGATACGGGGCTACCACCAGGTACCTGCCCGGGCGGCCGACGTCCCGAAGACGGCCGTCATCACGCCGTTCGGCCTGTTCGAATTTTTGCGGATGCCGTTTGGCCTCAAGAACGCGGCCCAGGCGTTCCAGCGCTTGATGGACGGCGTGCTGCGCGACCTGCCGTTTCTTTTCGTCTATCTGGACGACATCCTCGTCGCCAGCACGTCCCGCGCCGAGCACCTCCTCCACCTCCGAACACTGTTCGGTCGCCTCAGCGAGCACGGCTTAATTGTCAACCCGGTCAAATGCCACTTCGGCGCGACGACCGTTGACTTTTTGGGCCACCGCATCACCAAGACCGGGGCCGTGCCGCTGCCGACCAAGGTCGAGGCCATCACCATGTTCCCGCGTCCCCGTTCCATCAAGGCCCTCCAAGAGTTCCTCGGCATGGTGAATTTTTATCACCGATTCGTGCCCCGCGCTGCTCAGCTCATGCGGCCCCTTTACGAGGCCCTCCGGGGCAAGCCGGCCAAGCATGACATTGTTTGGTCCGCGGCCATGGACGCGGCCTTCGCCAGTGCCAAACGGGCCCTCGCCGACGCAACGCTGCTGGCTCACCCGGTGCTCAACGCGCCCATCGCCCTCACTACGGACGCCTCCAACTACGCGGTGGGCGCCGTCCATGAGCAATGGGTGGACGGGGTTTGGCAGCCACTCGCTTTTTTCAGCCGGCAACTCCGGCCGAACGAGTTAAACTACAGCACGTTTGACCGCGAGCTGCTCGGGCTATTCCTGGCCGTTTGCCATTTCCGACACCTCCTGGAGGGCCGCCCGTTCACGGCTTTCGTCGACCACAAGCCGTTGGTCTACGCAATGGCTAAGGTCATGGAGCCGTGGTCGGCCCGCCAGCAGCGCCACCTCTCTGCCGTGTCGGAGTTCACCACGGACATCCAGCACGTCGCCGGAAAAGACAACGCCATGGCCGACTGCCTTTCGCGGGCCAGCGCGAACGCGGTCCACCTCGGCGTGGACTTCACGCTCATGGCGGCCGACCAGACCACCGACGCCTCGGTGCAGGCACTCCGCGTGGCGGACACGGGCCTCCGCCTGGCCGACATCCCCTTCGCGGGCACCGTCCTGCTCTGCGACGTCTCCCAGGGCCAGCCTCGCCCCATCGTGCCCGTTTCCTGGCAGCGCCGCATCTTCGCCTCCATCCACGGCCTTTCTCACCCGGGCCGGAAAGCTTCTCAGAAGCTGGTGTCGGCGCGTTTCGTCTGGCACGGCCTTCGACGAAACATCCGCGACTGGGCCAACGCCTGCACGGCCTGCCAGCGAGCCAAGGTCCACCGCCACACCCAGGCCCCGCTGGCACCTTTCGCCGTGCCTGAACGGCGTTTCGACCACGTCCACGTGGACCTGGTGGGTCCCCTGCCCCCCTCGCGGGGGTTCACCCACCTGCTCACCATGGTGGACAGGACCACCAGGTGGCCGGAGGCCGTGCCCCTCACCTCCACCACCACCGCCGACATGGCGCAGGCATTCATCGCCACCTGGGTCGCGCGCTTCGGCGCACCAGCGGACATCTCGTCCGACCGCGGCCCACAGTTCACGTCTGAGCTTTGGGGTGCGGTCGCCCGTTCGTTGGGGGTCACGCTGCACCGCACCACGGCCTACCACCCCCAAGCCAATGGGTTGTGCGAGCGGTTTCACCGCTCCATGAAGGCCGCACTCATGGCCGGCCTTCAGGACGACGGTTGGGCCGACCGGCTGCCGTGGGTCCTTTTGGGCCTTCGCACGGCCCCCAAGGAAGACCTCCAGGCGTCCGCCGCCGAGCTCGTCTACGGCCAGCCACTCCGCGTCCCGGGCGAATTCGTGCCTGATGCTACCAGTCCCTGGTCCGCCGCTAGCCAGCGCTCGGACCTCCAGGAGGCCGCCTGACGATTTGCCCCCGTGCCGACGTCCCGCCACGGTGGCCCCCAGTCCTACGTCCCCCCGGCGCTTCGCACAGCGGAGTATGTCTTTGTGTGTCATGACGCGCACCGGGGGCCACTCCGGCCGCCGTACGACGGGCCCTTCCGGGTCCTGCGACGGGGCGACAAGTCTTTCATCGTCGACTTCGGCGGCCGGCCGGACCGGATTTCTGTGGACCGCCTCAAACCGGCGCACATGGACGTCGACCGACCACCACGGTTGGCCCTTCCTCCGCGGCGAGGCCGCCCCCTGTCCACAGTTCCCCCCGCTCGACCACCCACCACCACGTCAGACCCCTCCCCACGACCCTCCAGGGGTCGCTTCGGCCGGGTCATCCGGACCCCCTTTAAATTGACCCTGCCGGTGCAGGTCGATTCTGGAGGGGCGTGTGTAGCGGTTACCGCTGGATGTACATAATCGCCTTGCACCGGCCAGAACACGGCCAGACGCGCCTCTCCCGGGCACGCCCGAACCTCCCGGGCACGCCCGGTCTCGTCTTTCCCGGGCATGCCCGCTCTCGCCTTTGCAGGGCTCGCCCAGAGCGTCCGGGCATGCCCGCTATCGCCTTTCCAGGGCTCGCCCAGAGCGTCCGGGCATGCCCGCTATCGCCTTTCCAGGGCTCGCCCAGAGCGTCCGGGCAGGTCCAGACTCGCCTTTCCAATGCTCGCCCTTGATACCCGGGCATGCCCGGTATAGCTTTTGCCGGGCAAACTTCCCGACATAAATGTGTATATATATTGTTGCCCGAAAAACGGGCTTGTCAGAATACCTGAGCTGTTTTGTTTCAATAAAGCAACTCGGACGAATTCCGTCTTTGGTCGCGTCAATTCTTTCGACTCGCGTTGGAGCGCAGTTCCTTCAATATATATATATATATATATATATATATATATATATATATATATATATATATATATATATATATATATATATATATATATATATATATATATACACATACACACACTTGTACACCGACACACATGCATACACACACACACACACACACACACACACACACACACACACACACACACACACACACACACACACACACACACACACACCCCTCAGGTTGACCTCCCTGGACCAAGTCCATTCTGGGGGGGCGGGTGTAGCGACCCATGGGTCCCCAAAGCAAGACCAGCATCAGAATCTCCTTGCTCCAGCCGGTGACGGTGAATATATTGTTGCGGATATGGGATTTGGATCCATCCATATCCGCTTGTAAATATTCCCCTATTTCCCCAATACTTCCCAACTATCCCCAATCCCCCATTCCCTAGTCCCATTTTCTGTAAACAACACTCTGTAGACCCGACCTTCCCCTCTTTCCCCCATTAAATGTCGCATCCAGGTCCACCGCATCTCACGTAGACAACTATAGGACATCTTGCTAGTTATTCTTAGTCTATGTCAGTTAAGGACTCGTTTCCATTAATTCTGACTCTTCGTTGCACCAGAATGTGATTGTATGGCACCGTTAGAAAGTTTAGGACCTCCCAATACCTCCCCGCAGCTCTTCCTCATGGTACAACAACAACAACAACAACAGCGGCGGCGGTGCGGGGAGTGTGCGTCCTCACTCCGGCTTGGTTAGCCGCCATTGAACATGTGCTCCGACGGGGTTACCACGCAGGGGCTCGCTGTCAGCTCCTCGTCAAGGGCGGAGCCCGGTAACCCCCCGCACCCAATAGAAGCGGCGGACCGATTCCATCTGGGGCGGAGACAACGAGCCGAGGGCGTGTGACTCCCCGCTGAGCATGCGCAGGAAGAGGGAGGTGACGTCAGATGCGCCCTCAGCTTGGAGAGAGAAGACGCCACCTCCGAGCGCTGAAATACCTCCCCGCATCTCTGGACCGGACCGTGTTGATTCTGCCCCTGAGCCAAGGTGCACCTTGTGCTATCGACTGCCTGTCCTTCCTTGCCATCAATCCCTGTGTAAGTCAGTCTTGTCCCGTTTGTCTGTGGTCTGTCGGGGATAAGCTAAGACTGTGTCTAAGTGCCCATCTTTTCTGTGCTTTACCTCTTACCGTGTAATCTACCCCTTTTCTGCATCACCAATTATATCCTCCTCCGGAGGTCTTGAGAACTGTACCCCCTTGTGTCGTTTCATTAATCCCAGCCGTTGTGTCCTTTCCTTCATTGATTTAGCATAGCGCGATTTGGTCAACGTCGGGCGGGATCGGGTTCTAATCGGGGAGTAACTGTTCGGACGCGGTAATACCAAACCGCTCGGTAAACTAACATCTAAAACCGCGTCTGTAACAATTGGTGTCGGGAAGTGGGATTGGACCCGAAGCGCGCTTCACGCGCTCGAAATTATTAACGGCGAAATTTGATTTTGTTTTACAAAAATAAAAACCCGAATTTTGAAAGTCGCGCTATGGCGGATCAAGACGGCTGGGTTCCGGTAGAGGAGAGTGAGGCAGGGTCGATCCAGGACCAAATTGAGGGACAAGAGGAGAGCGAAGCAGTGAGGGCGGCAGGTTCGCAAAATGGCGCCTCGCACATGGCTGCGGCGGCCGCACCCGCTGCACAAGTGGGAGGGATGGCCCAAATGCAGGCCCTCATGGAGCAATTTATGGCGCAAATGCAGGCGTCCCTCAACCTGCAGAAGGACGATATGAGGGCTAATAGTGAGCAAATGAGGGCTGATAGTGAGCGATTGGGTGAGCGATTGGAGGGCCAAATGGGGTCCAATAGCGAGAAATTGAGGGAGGACATGGGGGCCAATAGCCAACGGTTAGAACAAAGGATGGGGGCCCAGATCGGAGGGTTAGGGAGTAGAATAGAGGGATTAGACAATCGATTAGGGGAAATACAGGAGGGGTTAATGGGGGTAGAAAACAGAATGGCCGCTCAAGAGAATCAAATGGAAGGGATGCAAAAGGGGTTAGAGGGGTTAGAAAACAGTATGGAAGGCAAATTGAGGGACATGAGGGACCAAGCGGAAAGGGAAGTTAAACAAATGGGGCAGCAGATAGAGGGGGTCAGAATGGGGGTAGAAACTAAATTGGATGCTCACAGGGAGGAAATGGAGCAGATGAGGGTGGCATCTGGGCAGGAGATGCAAGTGATGGGAGAAGAGATCAGAAGAGGTGTGAGTGAGGAGGTCGGAGGAGTGCGCGAGGAGGTGAGGCACTGTAAGGAGCGCATGGAGAAGGAGGTGAGAAAGGGGACTGTAAAATTGCAAGGTGGTATAGAGGAGTTGACGCTGGGAGTAGAACAGCTGACGGTGGGACAGACTGAGTTAGTGGAGCAGGTACAAAGGAACACTGCGGTACTAGGAGGGTTAAAAGCGACACAGAAAGAACTAAAAGACGACTTGATAGCGACGAAGAGGGAATGTCAGATGGTACGTGAGGGACTGACAACGAGGTTGGACGAGGTGACAGAGGTAATGGAGACGAAGGACCGGCAGGTGAGGACGCACATGGAAACGGTAAAGGTAGCCTTAGAGGACGAGCTTGAGGAGACGTACCGGGACATAAAGGAGGTGAAGCAGAAATTAGAAGAAGTGGAGGAAGGGGTGAGCGAAATTAAGAAGCGACGGAGAGGGGATAAGAAAGAGATAAAAGAGGACATAAAAGAATTGGTCCAAAGTCTGTGTTCGGATCGTGATGATGTGCTCATTAACCGGATGAGGGATTCGCAGGTGATGGAGGAGAAGCGAAGAGGAAGAGGACCCGGTGTAAGTGGTGACCAATATGGTCGTGCGTATGATGCGCCAGGGGATTTAATAAGCTTGGGGGTCGAGATGGACCCGGGTGTTCATGAAAGGCCGTTGGTGAAGTGTGCGACAGGTCTGGTGTGCGAAAAAGGAGGTGTGCGAGAAAGTCAGACTCTGGGGTGTGTGAGGAAAAAGTGCGTGCCAAGGAGTGAGGGTGCTGTCGAGAGTGAGTTGGTCGTAGCGCGTGTGCGAGGGAGCACATGGAAGCGCGTAGTGAGGAGTGTTACGGAGGGTGTAAAGGAAGAATGCATGCCTGTGGTGAGTGTTACAGAGGATGTAACGGGAGAGGGTGTGCGAGAAAGATGTGTGACGGACAGGTGCATGGGGAAAGAGTGCGCTGTCAAAAGTAAGGAAGAATGCACGCCTGTGGTGAGTGTTACAGAGGGTGTGACGGGAGAGTGTGCGCAAGAGTGTGCGCGAGAAAGGTGTGTAACGGACGGGTGCATGAGGAAAGAGTGCGCTGTCGAGAGTAAGGGTGAGTGCGCTGTCAAGAGTGGAGGTGAGAGTAGTAAGAGTGACACGGAGCGTGAGTTGGTTGTGACAGGTGAGAAAGGATGTACACCTGGAATGGAAGGATGCACACCTGGAATGGTAGAGCGTGTGTGGGAATGCACGCTGGAATTGGTCGTGAGGCACGTGGTTGGGTGTGCGAGTGAGGCCACACCTGTGATTGTCACAGAGGAGGTGACCGAGGAAGGGGCGCGAAGAGGTGTGTTGGTGAGGTGTGCGAACAACGAATGTGTGCCAAAGTGTTCGGTGGTCAGGTGTGTGACCAAGGCTGTGAGTGGAATGAGTGTACCTGGGTGTGTTAGAGAAGGTACGACGAGGAGCATGGGAACGGCTGGATGTGTGAGCAAGGAACGGGCTGCGGGGTGTAAGCATCTAGGTGAGGCATCGACGGTAACCGGGTCAGAGGTTAGAGCGACTTATAGCCGAATCGGGCCCTCGGTGCGTGCCGGGCTTCGCGTGCCGCAAGAACCAGCGGGGATCCGAGCCACGGCGGGTTCGAAAGGACCGCCGTACGCGATCCATGCTGGGCCTCGCTTTGAACGGCCGCGTCCGTGCTCCACTAGGCGGAGCTGGCAGCCCGATAGGAAGGGTCGTCATGGCGACCACGTTTTGTTGAGACGTTCCGGCAGGTCGAGATCGGGCAATTGGATGGCTCCGCGCCGAGGTGGTGCGTGGGATCTCGGCACGGGTAAGCCCACGTCCCTGCACCGAATGCGGGACGTATCCAGCCGCTGGCACCAAACAACCCGCATTCATGGCTTGGCTGTACGAAGCCGAGCATTAGAAGTGAATTGGCGCACCGAGAGGCATTAGTAAGTAGACTGTAATGACGAGGATAGTGTTTTGGCCCCAAAATTAGAGAAAAACAAAATTTGATGATTGGCAAAGGATTGGCAGTAATGATTGGCAGATGATGAGTAGTGATTGGCAAATTTTTGATTTGTTGAAATTTGATGTGCAAAATTGGTAGTGGGAGATGCCCGATGTGGTGGGATGGCAACTCTGTCATCCCTCACAAACGTGGGGCAAATGCGCACTAGATTATGGGGTGTATGGCAGTGAAAACTAGCCCGGGTGGGTTAGGATATATCGTGTGTAGGGCCCTAGAAGATGACATTAGGTGACGTTAAGATTAGTTAGTGACAATGATACCTGTAGTGGGGACGCAGGTAGATTAGTGTGGATGATAATGACGAGGGAGCGCAATAGTTTAAAGGGACGACTGGGAAGCGCAAGTTTCAGAGGGGAGTAGTTAGATGAGATGATGCTGTGTGAGAACTGGACAGGTGTGTGGAGCAGTGTATGAGTAGTGAGTGTTGTGGATCAGCGCGAATGCGCTTCGGGGAGAGAAGGGTGCAGGCGGCACCAAGTATGAGAGCACAGGTGTGCAAGTACAGGTGTGTGGAATATATGGAGCAGAGAATGACTGGTGTGGAGAGAGTTGGAGTAAGTGGTACGGAGTGGTGTGCATGGTGTGAAGGTGTGGATGGGGGAAGAGTGGACCCCCATCACGGATACCCGGGGCGGGTAGTGTAAGTGTTAGGTAGAGGGTACAGGTAAATTGTGGTTGGATATTGGCATCTGTGGTGCGGGTGAAAGAATGGTCTTTGGATGGGTGCATTAGTGTTGTGGAAATGGCTGGGCGTGTAGCCTGTTAGTGTGTGTAGTTGGTTTGGGCACTCCACCACTGTGAGGATGTCGGCCAGGTGAGGCCGCAGGTGGGCTCTGGGAGCCGGTAGTAGTTGTGTGGATGGGGCCCGAGGATCCGGAGGACGGACCCGGGCAGCCCGTGCCAGAGAGGGCACTGAGGGGGTGAGAGTGCGAGAGGGCCTTCCCCAGGTAGTTAGGTTAGGGTGAGGAGCGGGTAAGCTCGGGTGGCAACTACAGTGGTGGAGGTGTGCAGGTGGGTAGACCTGCTGGGAGAGCTACACGTCGCAGCCCAGAAATTGTGCGAGGGCACCGGGAGATGAATCGGGGGAGTGAGACCCCAAATTGAGAAGCACCACAGTTTGGTCAATGGGAATTGGTTTTTAGAACCCATAGTGTAAGTTGGCCAATGGATTGGCAGGGAAAGACCCCGGGTAATGTAAAGTTGTTAAAGTCATTTAGGAAATAGTTAGGATTGATGAACCTGTCGCACCATACGCAGCCACTTACCTGTGGTGATGATGACTCCACACCTGTGTTCCTTTGTTTTGTGTTGCAGGAAGTGAGAATTGCTGTTTGGATTTGTGAGACGCATCACGACGTGGATGAGACATTGGGGTGATTCCATCTCTCCCTCCCTAGGAGGGACTGATGATGAATTGGTGATGGCAAATTTTGATGTTGAGTTGGAGATGGCAAATTTTGATGAGAGTTGGAAATGGCAAATTTGATTGGTTAGGAGGGAGAGAAGACGAATTTGGTTTATGGGAGGAACGGGGAAGACAGTAGGGACGTTTGTTTGATGTGTAAAGTAGATGTTTATGGGTAGTGTTGTGTTTTGTGGATACAGTAAGGGGTAAGGGAGGGGCAATGTAGGTTACCTGGTGGGGGGGGGGGCGTACGGTAGGAACGTACCTGTCTCACCTGGTTCCCATGTGCCCCTAGTGTGCATTACCTTGTATTGCGTGCACTTTTGCGCCCTTACCACCTTACTCAATTGTCTTCTTTTGTCTCCCACCTCCGAGGATCTGGCTTTGGGGCAGAGAGAGAGGAGAGAGAGGTGCTGGCTCCGCAGTTGTGGGCCTGTACTTTCGCTGCTTGCTGCCTGGATCGATACACCATATGGACCGCAATTTTTGTGGCCGCCCACCATGGACCGCAGTTCTTCTGCGGGCAAGCACCACCCGTGGATGGACCTATGGGTCAACGTGGCACCTATGCCATACAGGTGAACCACTTTTAGTTGGCCCCCTGACGGCCACAATTTAGAAATGGACGCGGTTGGCGCCTTTCTTTATTTTTAAAGAAGCCAGAAGGCCAAGTGCTCCATGAAGGCAAGACTAGCGGCAGAACATCGGCCGGCTGCGACACCACCAGTGACTATGAACACTTTATTGGTGCACCGGATGGTGCTGACTGTATGTATGGGGTGGTGCTTTTGGTGCTTGGATGGGGTGCTCTGCACATTATTAAAGGCCGTAGGGCCACAGGGCACTCGTGGGTTGGTGTATCGATGCTGGCATGCGTGCTCTCTCTCTATGCATAACATCTGCATGTGTTCCTCAAAGAACAGGTCCTGGATCGTAGTGTAAATATCAGTCTTGTGTAAATAATGCTCCCTACCGGCTGTATGTTTAGTTTGAGGATTCTTTCCGCGATTCGGTTATCCTGTGGGTGTGTTTCTGTGAGGAGAAGGGTGCAACATCGCAGGGGGACATATTTACTCATTTGTGAACATCTGTAAAACTGTCGCACTCAGGGTTGAGTTAATAGTAGAGGGAACTACATCTGAGTGCCACACTAAAGTAGGTAAAAATTTATCGGGTCGGGACGCCCCGAGGTAGAGAAGGGTGCAATGTTGCGGATATGGGATTTGGCCTCCATCCATATCCGCTTGTAAATATTCCCCTATTTCCCCAATACTCCCCAACTATCCCCAATCCCCCATTCCCTAGTCCCATTGTCTGTAAACAACACTCTGTAGACCCGACCTTCCCCTCTTTCCCCCATTAAATGTCGCATCCAGGTCCACCGCATCTCACGTAGACAACTATAGGACATCTTGCTAGTTATTCTTAGTGTATGTCAGTTAAGGACTCGTTTCCATTAATTCTGACTCTTCGTTGCACCAGAATGTGATTGTATGGCACCGTTAGAAAGTTTAGGACCTCCCAATACCTCCCCGCAGCTCTTCCTCATGGTACAACAACAACAACAACAACAACAACAGCGGCGGCGGCGCGGGGAGTGTGCGTCCTCACTCCGGCTTGGTTAGCCGCCATTGAACATGTGCTCCGATGGGGTTACCACGCAGGGGCTCGCTGTCAGCTCCTCGTCAAGGGCGGAGCCCGGTAACCCCCCGCACCCAACAGAAGCGGCGGACCGATTCCATCTGGGGCGGAGACAACGAGCCGAGGGCGTGTGACTCCCCGCTGAGCATGCGCAGGAAGAGGGAGGTGACGTCAGATGCGCCCTCAGCTTGGAGAGAGAAGACGCCACCTCCGAGCGCTGAAATACCTCCCCGCATCTCTGCACCGGACCGTGTTGATTCTGCCCCTGAGCCAAGGTGCACCTTGTGCTATCGACTGCCTGTCCTTCCTTGCCATCAATCCCTGTGTAAGTCAGTCTTGTCCCGTTTGTCTGTGGTCTGTCGGGGATAAGCTAAGACTGTGTCTAAGTGCCCATCTTTTCTGTGCTTTACCTCTTACCATGTAATCTACCCCTTTTCTGCATCACCAATTATATCCTCCTCCGGAGGTCTTGAGAACTGTACCCCCTTGTGTCGTTTCATTAATCCCAGCCGTTGTGTCCTTTCCTTCATTGATTTAGCATAGCGCGATTTGGTCAACGTCGGGCGGGATCGGGTTCTAATCGGGGAGTAACTGTTCGGACGCGGTAATACCAAACCGCTCGGTAAACTACATCTAAAACCGCGTCTGTAACAATATATATATATATATATATATATATATATATATATATATATACACACAGGGGGCTGCAAAAGTAGGTATACAGTAAGGATTATACCAGTATTATAATAGTAGTGCTAGGATTCATTTAATACTAGAATTCATTTAATTGGGGCAAACAGTTTGAACATTTGAGGGATTCATATGTTTATTATTGATATTGAAGGAGTCTGGACTCCAGCAGAATACAGATAAAAGGATGGCAAGGCACAAACTCGTCCGAGAAGATGTTTATTCGTAAAACCAACTCGGGAACACTAAAAAGCCCGTTTATCGGGCTGCCTAATAAAGCAAAACCAAAAACCGAAACCGAAACCGAAAGCCACGCCTCTCAAGCGAGGCGTGCTTCGGTGGTCACGTGATCCACAGGTGTAGCTCATTATACCCGCACGCGCGGCACGCTTTGGCGGTCACGTGACCAGCCACTCTGGCGCCGGGGATCCCCGCCGGTGACGTCACCGGCTGGAGCAAGGAGATTCTGATGCCGGTCTTGCTTGGGGGACCCATGGGTCGCTAAAATATGTTTATTATTGATATGTTATTATTGATATGCTTGTATAATCAATAAAATACGTTTTGTGCGCATGTTTAGTTTTTCATTACTGTATACCTACTTTTGCAGCCCCCTGTATATATATATATATATATATATATATATATATATATATATATATATATATATATATATATATATATATATATATATATGTGTGTGTATATATATATATATATATATATAATCGGGAGATTAAATCAGACGCGGACGTAGCTTCAGGACTTCTATCTTTAATTCGACAAGCTTTCGACCAACAAAGGTCTTCTGCTTAGTCTACAAAAACATCAGGCATGTATATCAGTCAAGTATGTATCGTGATATGTGTGTAAGATGTGTGATATGTGTAGAAAATGCATACAAAAGGAAGAGCCACGCTGAAGCTCACTCACCGGCCCCAAGTTCAACGGAAGTGAAGCGCACCTTACAGTTTCCGGTCGCGTTACAGTTCGGTGCACGTGCATATACAAATATAGAGATACATACATATCTAAACACACAAGCATATATTCATATACCATTTATATTCATATAATATATTTATATATTTATATAAATGACCAATAAAGGTAGAATGAATGAATGAATGGTTGAATGAATGAATGAATGAATGAATGTAACAATGTAACAATGAATGCTGGGATGAATGAATGAATGATTGAATGAATGGGTTACGGTTAACAATTTGATTGGGTTGATGTGGGAACATGCTTTAATCATCAAAATTTATGCCATGAGGGATGTTTGTCCGAGGTTTATGTATCCAAAAGGACTCACGTTTCAGAATCGTGGTGTGTGATCGATTTGTGATTGATTCAATGGCAGAGATTTGAATGTCATTTATAGAGTGATCCGGTTGATTAAAGTGTATCGTATAAGGTAGAGATTTGCCCTGACTGGTGTGGAAGTTATTGATTTCTGACCGGGTGTTATTAAATCGTGTGTAGAGTGTATTCTCATATATATATATACTATAAAAGAAAGTTTTTGTTTGTTTGTTCGTCTGCGAAAGCTAATCTCCTGAACAGTGAAAGATAGGAGGAAACCTCCAATACAAAAAATGTCGGGACCGGCCCCGGGAAGGTTTTAGGGTTGGTGGCGAGGCCAGTTGAGGTCCACCTCAGCCAGGCTGGGCCCATTTCGTAATTAAAAGCTGAGCTGAATTATAGTAGTCAATCTTCTACGGCCACAAAGTAAAGGCTGAATTATAGTAGTAAATTCATTCAAAAAACTAAAAATGTCAGGACGGGCTCCGGGAAGGTTATAGGCTAGGTGGTGAGGCTGGTCGAGGCCGCTTCGGCCGGGTTGGGCCCATTTCGCAATTAAAAGCTGAGCTGAATTATAGTAGTCAATCTTCTACGGCCGTTGGTAAAAGCTGAATTATAGCAGTAAATTCATTCAAAAAGAACTCGGGCAATGCCGGGTGCTTTCGACTAGTCTTTTATATATATATATATATATATATATATATATATATATATATATATATATATATATATATATATATATATATATATATATATATAAATATAAAAGAAAGTTTTTGTTTGTTTGTTTGTCTGCACACGCTAATCTCCTGAACGGTGAAAGATAGGAGGAAACCTCTGAAAAAAAATTGTCAGGACGGGTCCCAGGAAGGTTATAGGCTGGGTGGAGAGGCCGGTCAAGGCCGCCTTGGCCGGGCTGTGCCCATTTCACAATAATTCTTCTTCTTCTTTAAAAATCTCTTCATGTACAACTTATGCACTTAATAGGAATATCTGACTGATTCCAACACATGCTTTCAAAATTCTCTCTCGCAGGGCCCGACAGAAGAAAGAACAAGGAATCGTTGAGTACTAACTGATACTGGGCTCGCGTCGGACCTATGTACAGAAGATTAAATTCATTCAAAAATAACCCGGGCAACGCCGGGTGCATTCAGCTAGTATATACATAAAAGAAAGTTTTTGTTTGTTTGTTTGTTTGTTTGTTTGTCTGCACGGGCTAATCTCCTGAACGGTGAAAGATAGGAGGAAACCTTGAAAACAAAAAATGTCGGGACGGGCCCTGGGAAGGTTATAGGCTAGGTGGCGAGGCCTGTCGAGGCCACCTCAGCCGGGCCCATTTCGCAATTAAAACCTGAGCTGAATTATATTAGTCAATCTTCTACGGCCGCGGGTAAAAGCTGAATATATAGTAGTAAATTCATTCAAAAAGAACCAGGGCAACGCTGGGTGCATTTTTTTTTTTTTTTTTTTTTTTTTGTATACTGAATCGAGGCTCGTGAAAGAGCTAACATTTACTTCACAAACAAATCAACCAGACAAACAAAATATATAAAAAGAGGGAGCGGAAAACAAGATGGGGAGAGAGGGGAAGCACACAAACACAACATTTGAGAGCAGGGAGATGTGTGGAAGGGAGAGGGCTTGGGGGGAGGAGGTGTGGGAAGGGGGGTGGGGGGGGAGGGAGAAGTATAAAACACAAGGACACCAAGGACTTCCAGGACAGAAGTTGGTATTTCAAAAAAGTGGAATTGGGGTGAAATTAGCGGGGGTAGAAAAGATCAAGGTTTTGGATGGGGGAAGATAAGAGCTGGTGGTGAATAGCTGTTTTAAAGACCTGGAGGGTGGAGTGGGATTGAAGAGAGTGAGGGAGTTTGTTCCAGAGGTGGGAGAAAAGAGGAATGAAGGAGTGAAGGTGAGCAGAGAGTCTTGATTTTGGCAGTTTGACCATAAGAGGGTTGCAGGCAGATCTTGTGCGACCTGTAGGAATATTTGCGGGACAGAGCCCAGAGAGAGCTGGGGGGGGCAAGGCCAGAGAGGAGTCGGTAGAAGAGGGAAAGACCACCAACCTGCCTGCGGTGAGTGAGTGAGAGGCCCTTGGAGTTAGCTTCATCGTGGGAGATTCCAATGATTCTGAATGCTTTGGTTTCAACAGCGTGAAGACGAGCTAGGTGTGAGGCAGGAGCACCAGCCCAGAGGGGAGAGCAGTATTCCATTGAGCTGCGGATGAAAGCCTTGTATGTGGTGAGGAGCTCAGGTGTGCCAAGGAAGGACTTCGCACGACGGAGGATGCCCAGTCGGCGACTGGCTTTGGAGGCCAGATTTCAAATGTGGTTTTCCCAGGAAAGATCATGGCAGATAGTGAGACCCAAAAGCTTGAGTGACAGAACTTCTTGGAGAGGATTATTCAGAAAGTGGATGGGAGGGTTGTCCAGTCGGTCTTTTCGGAGAGACATCGTAAGAGTGTGAGATTTGTCAGGATTGAAAGACATGTTCCACTTGTTTGCCCAGTCTGTGATTTTGTCCAGGTCTGCAGAGAGTGAGGAGGCTGCAGACTGCTGATCTAAGGGATGAAGAATGGAGCGACAGAGAGTAGAGTCATCAGCAAAGAGATGCAGAGGATTTTCAAGAGAGTCAGAGAGATCATTGATGAAGACCAGAAAAAGCACAGGGCCCAGAACACTGCCTTGTTCTTCTCCAGCCTGAACAGGAAGAGGAGATGAGAGAAACCCATTCAGGGCCACACGTTGACTACGACTAGAGAGGAAGTCCACCAGCCATGCGTGGAGATTTCCATGGATACCAAAAGAGGAGAGTTTGCTGAGCAGAGCGGGGTGCTAGACCGTATTGAAGGCACGTGATATGTCAAGGGAGACTGCTCTAATTTCCTGTTTGGCATTGAGGACCTCCATCCATTGTTGAGAAAGCAGAAGCAGCATGTCCAGAGTAGAGTGTCCAGGTCTGAAACCAAATTGATGATCAGAGATCAAGCCATTGGAGAAGAGGAAAGATTTCATATCTGAAGCAATGATGGATTCCATGACTTCGCTGATAATTGGGAGAAGGCTGATTGGTCTGTAGTTGCTGGGATCTGTTTTTACACCTTTTTTGTGCAAAGCGGTGATGTTGGCAGATTTCCAAGCAGATGGAAGATGACCTTGAGCAAAAGAGAGGGTGAAGAGAACAGAGAGAGGGAGTGAAAGAGCGGAAGAACAGGGTTTTAGGACCCGTGGGCTGATGCCATCAGGTCCAGTTGCAGAATCCGAGTCGAGGGTTGACAGAAACTTTTCCACCTTGTCAGGAGGAAAGGACACAGAGTCCAGGAGCAGCTGGGTATGACTGGGTACGGTGGGTACAGAGAGGAATGGGTTTGGGACACAAGATTTAGAGGCAAACACAGAGTTGAGGCATTCAGCTTTTTCACGTGCGGAGTCAGCCGTGTGGCCATTTGAGGTGAGGGAGGGGATGGAGGGGGAACAAACACCAGAAACAGATTTGACCAGATGCCACCAGGATTTGGAAGAGGGAGACAGCTAAGAGAGTTCGGTCCTGAGAACGGAGAGATATGTTTCCTGGCTCTCCTGAGGGTGGACACACACTTGTTTCGGGCTTTGTGAAAGGAAATGAGATTTCCTTCCGTTGGATTTGCTTTCCAGGAGACGAAAGCAAGTTGTTTCTGGGCAATAGCCTCACCACAAGATTCCGTGTACCATGGACGGGAGGAAGGGTATGACAACAGAAGACGAGATGGGATAAATCTGTGCATGAGAGAGAGCAGTTTGCTTTGGAAGAATTCCCAGGAAGAATTTATGTCAGAGGCAGTAGAGATGGGAGACCAGTCCAGATGATTGATGGCTGCTTGAAGACCGTGCCAGTTGGCCTGAGTGAAATGCCAGACTCGTCGACGCTGAGGAGGCTCTCTGAGAATGGTCAGAGAGATGTCCACTTTACAAGCACATGGTCAGAAGAGCCAATTGGAGCAGAAGAAGAGCAGCAGACATTTTCAGGGAAGTTTGGCTAGTTTACATTTGGCTAGTATATATTGTTACGGACCGCGGATAAGATGTTGGTTTTGCCGAGCGGAGGCCCCGCGGCCCTAACAGTTACCCCGACTAACCCGATTCCCGAACGTTGGCCGGATCGCGCCACAGTTATTCAATAGGGAAAAGACAAAGGCGACACGGATGTGAAGAAGAAGAAGAAAACAAAAAGGTTGGCAATACTACTAAATTTATTCCTATTATTTACATGCTCAAAATAACCAAGGAAGAAGGAAAGATAAGAAAATAATTTACAGAAGATATTAGAGACACAGTGCAAATTCCTAGCTTATACAAACTTAATTAAATACCCAAGGACAGAACAAACAAAACAAACTCACGTACACAAGAAGGATGGAATCGTTGGAATAAATCCTGGAAGGAGGAATGGGAAGGTTTAGCTGGGGCAGATGGTTCGGCTTGATCCCGCACGGGACGTCGGGCTGGACCTCGACGGCCACCGATGCCTCCGCAATCTCGTTCCCGCGGGTAACGGGTCGACGCTGCCTGGTGGAGTCAACGCTGCTTGTGTAACCCAAAGCTGCTGGTTCTCTGGCTCATCTCTTTCTTGGCACGTCTCTCTGTCCAACCACTCTTTCTCTCTTGGTGTAACTTCTGCGAGCAAGGTGACGAATAGCAGGCTTTGTGATTCCCTGGATGTTCTCTCTGTCCAACCACTCCTCACCACCGACAACCACACGGCTCTTGCGCGCGCGCTTTTTATAGCGCCTCCGGCGATCAAGCCGCCGGCCTTCAGGACACGCCCCTCGGTGGGCTCGCTTCGGCCCTGATTGGTGGGCACAGGCCCTCTGACGCCACCCTTGATGACGATGGGCGGGCACGCCCTTCTTCCCCGAGCTGAGCACATGTTCAATGGCGGCTTTGGGGCGAAATCAGCAACCCACCGCTGTAGCAAATTGAGGCTTGGCAATGACGAAAGGGGAAATGGAGGTTTTGGGAGTGGGAATGAAAGGAATCTATCTATTTCACTTGGTGCAATGGAGTGTCATCTTAATGGAAGACAAGGCCTTACCCTAAAACACATAATAAAGATATAACTATTGAACAGGCATATCTATGATTGGCTGACGTGATTGTTTATGACCTAATTATTGGACGCCCTTTGACCTTTATATAACACTGGAGTGAGGAGGGTCCAGAATAAAGCAATATTGCACAACAATTTACTATACAATACAACACAATAAAAAAACATAATCCTCATATCCGCAACAATATATATTTTGTGCAGTCTGTTACCTAACACCAACGCTGTAACGGCACGGCGACATGGTATATATACATGATATACATATACATGATATATAATAGGCTACGGTGATTCTGTCTGTCTGTCTGTCCGGGGGTGTGGCTTACTCCGTTTACAGTGTAGCTCCACCCATTCTTGGAGAGGCTTCATGTAAACAAAAATCCACCATTTTGTTAACTCGAATAGCTTTGAGTCCTGTTTCGTTAGGCCCGTGTTGTCTTTCTTTCTCACACAGGTTTATTTCAACTCAAATTTGATATATCATTTCATTTTTAACAGTCGCTAACATAGTTTTAGACTCGGTTGAAAAAAAACGGGAAGAGAATCCCATGAAAGTTTCCGTTTATAGAACGAAATGATTTCTCAAAGGCCTGTAAAATAAAGCCCATTCATTGAGTCACCCTCACGATTTTATCTCGAATTCACCATCTGATTTAATTTTTATCGATGGCTTTAGACTCGGTGTCAGAAATAATTGAGAACATTCACACACACACGGGAAAATGTAGAGATATATTTATAAAAATCGCGCCATGATGATACACGAAAATACACCTCCTAAAATAACAAATGGGGAAAATGTCGACATATATTAAAAATTAGATTTTTCTTTTCCGTTAAGATATATTACTTTTACTTTTGATGACAGTCGTCACAAAAACGACATATATTTCTTCGTTCTTATTTCATTCAACATTATTATCCGGAAGTAAAATGTTTCAGGAAATTACCGAGAGATATTTCTTTGTTTTTTTTTTATTAGTTATGTGAGCATACACTTTAAATAGGTTTATTTGAAATCTTTAATTTTCACAATGTAATTTACTTGCCATTTGTCATTTGATGATTATGAGACACTTCCTCTTGAGGATCCTGACAATTTATGCATTGCGTGGAAACTTCCATTATTTTCCAAAATGAATGAGACGATCGATGAAGAACGCAGACTTGAACAGGATGCAGCAAGAAAACGAACGAGACGGGAGAAAAACGAAAGAAACGAGACGGGAAAAAGCCGATTGGAGAGGAGAGTGAGGAGCGATTGGAGAGGCGAGTGAGGAGCGATTGGAGAGGCGGGTGATGAGCGATTGGAGAGGTGAGAGGTGCGATTGGAGAGGCGAGTGAGGCGCGATTGGAGAGGAGTGTGAGGAGGTATTAGAGAGGAGTGTGAGGAGGTTTTGGAG
The DNA here is from genome assembly GCF_964187855.1 of Myxine glutinosa. NCBI lineage: Eukaryota > Metazoa > Chordata > Myxini > Myxiniformes > Myxinidae > Myxine > Myxine glutinosa. The sequence goes on along the minus strand of NC_136263.1, from coordinate 114,311,948 downwards.
AGGAGTGTGAGGAGGTATTGGAGAGGAGTGTGAGGAGGTATTGGAGAGGAGTGTGGGGAGGTGTTGGAGAGGAGTGTGAGGAGGTGTTGGAGAGGAGTGTGAGGAGTTGTTGGAGAGGAGTGTGAGGAGGGGTTGGAGAGGAGCGAGGGGTTGGAGAGGAGCGAGGGGTTGGAGAGTGAGGGCCGATTGGAGAGGAGAGTGAGGAGCGATTGGAGAGGCGAGTGAGGGGCGATTGGAGAGGAGAGTGAGGAGCGATTGGAGAGGAGAGTGAGGCGTGATTGGAGAGGCGAGTGAGGCACGATTGGAGGGGAGTATGAGGAATTGGAGAAGAGTGTGAGGGATTTGAGAGGAGTGTGAGGGATTTGAGAAGAGTGTGAGGGATTGGAGAGGAGTGTTAGGGATTGGAGAGGAGTGTGAGGGATTGGAGAGGAGTGTGAGGGATTGGAGAGGAGTGTGAGGGATTGGAGAGGAGTGTGAGGGATTGGAGAGGAGTGTGAGGGATTGGAGAGGAGTGTGAGGGATTGGAGAGGAGTGTGAATGATTGGAGAGGAGTGTGAGGGGTTGGAGAGGAGTGTGAGGGGGTATTGGAGAGGAGTGTGAGGAGGTATTGGAGAGGAGTGTGAGGAGGTATTTGAGAGGAGTGTGAGGAGGAGTGGCATTGGAGAGGCGTGAGGGTGGAGAGGAGTGATGGGTCACATATTATGTGAAATAAATAAATTCTGTTCATTACACCATTACACCACCACCATATTACCATTACCATTACACCACCATATTTTATTTTACACCATTTCTGGATCTGATGAATTGCCAGCAACCATTTTGTAAAATTTAATGTGCAGCATCTAAATCAAGATGTCCAAATGTCACACACGTCCATGCCCGTGGGATTTCCATGGGTGACCCCAGTAGTATATATATATATATCCCCTCACACCCACACAGACATACACACACACACACACAGAAACATCCATATTCATCAAGTTTACTTTTGTCCAATGAATATATTTTTCTTACCGTCCAGCTCTACTAAAACAGCAAGGGCGTCCTGTGACGTTGCAGTCCATGTGTGGAAGTGCAGTTTCATTGCTCTGGCAAACTTTCTTGCAAATCTGTCAAACAAAGCTGATTTTAGTGGAAAGTGGTTGATCAATTGCTTTGGGTGCAGCTGCTCTGTAGGTCAGACACTGGACAGGAATCCTAGAATATACAGGATCATATAAAACGGAGGGAGAATTGCTAAAGTTTAGATTCCTTCTTCCGCCAGTCCAAAGTCAGATCTTGCCAGCAGTTCATGAAAGATTTAGGATGAGTGTCTAGGATTAACACAGGCCTTTTTTTTTCTTTTCTTTTTTTTGTATACAGAATCGAGGCTCGTGAGAGAGCTAAAAGAGCCATTAAATAAGTAGTAGCCATACTAGGTAGTAGTTTGGCAAGCCAATACACAAATTTGTTGGAGTGATCTTAAGAAAGATGTCATCCTTTTTTCCTTGGCTGATACTGCGACTTGGGCTGAGACCAGAGAATGGAGGAATTCTGTCCTTGGGTCAATGGAGATGTTGTTATCATAAATTTGATGTAAAATCAAATAATTTCTAAAACGTTGGTATTTTGATTTCCATCAAAGATTATTTTGATAATTAGTACAAGTCGTGTTTTACAATTAATCACAGAAGCAATTGCCCAAGTAATTAGAAGAAAAGGAAGAAGGACTCCTTTCATGTCTTCAGATGCATAGGGCTGCCGAAGCAGTTTCCTTGGCTATTGGGCACAATCCTGGTCGGGTCTCCACTCTGACGCAGGACACACGAATGGCTTATGACTCCAGTAAGCTGGTACTCATTTTTTCGACCTCAGAAGGATGACAGGCTGAGTCAACCCACCCGGTGTTACTTCAACAGCTTGACAAGGGATTGAATGAGTGGATCTTTGATTGAGTGTGTCCCTTGAATGAGTGCAGTCATGACAGCAAGTCTCATTTCTAATGGTCTACTCCACCACAACTGATATTTCTTGAATGCTGATTTATTTATTTATTTTAATTTTCTCGGTAACAATTGCAATAAATGTTTATCATTAGTGTTTTTTAAATCAGATTATGATTTTCTTTGTCTTACCTGCTTAACATGTCAATTGAAATTGTAACACTGACGCATTTACTCCTCGGACTTTTTGTCATGTGATTTTTGCAATAAACCAAATTGAATTGAATTGAACTTAGGCCTAAGATCTTAATCTAGCCACCTTAACCGTCAATCAACAATCAGGCTTTTTACCCAGTATTATGTGAGTAATTGAAGTTTGCGTGCTCATAAAGTGAGAGCAATTCTGATACAAAAGGCAACAAATGTCACATTGGTTTGGGGTTAATTATTGAATATTTAATTATTGAATGTCAAATTATTGAATGTGAATAAAATAGTTAATTCTTTTAACCCAAAGTTCCTAATTCGATATTCCCAAGATAGACAGATCACAAGGCTATATTTTCCTCATTGGGTTCCAGCTGAGCCCCATCCCATATGTACTACGAATAATTCCTGTGACAGTAACACACCCAGTGCATGAAAAACTTGTTCCATCATGCTTTTGTTTATTATTCTGAAATAAATTCTTTCTGGAAAAAGCAACTCACTCACCGGCCAAAGCGTGATATCATTTGGCCATTCCTGTCCTTGGCTTGATGCCGGTTCTTCGCACATTCTGTGAAAAAATAAATTTCTTACGTGAGAATGAACCGTAATAACAATTAATAACTTGAAGTAATGAGTAAAAACATATGCATTTTAGACCACTCTCTTTGGACACTTGGTGTTTGTAATATTACTTGGTTTATGTTTGAATCCCGCTTAGTCAGACACATTATTGTGGAACTTTTTAAATAATATGTAGCTCAACTCTTTAAATAAAACAAATTTATCAAACTTTATTTTTTTTTTGTTATTGCCAAAAGCAGTTGCTTATTGCACGACAAACTGGAATCAGTTCTGTAATGAAAGATCATGAAAGGTTTATAATTTTTTTCGAAAATTTGCTGATGACACAAACCTTGGAGGTAAGGAAGATAACAGAGAGGTAGTGATCAGAATCTGGTAAGGCTAAATACTTTAATAGATTTGGGGAAAAGATTAGCAGATGCATTTTAACATAAAGAAATACAAGGTTCTGGGGATGGGTAAGAATAATGAAAATAGAGATTACATGATGCAAGGGGCAAACTTAGAGCGTGTCACACAGGTGAAGGATCTGGGGGTGGTAATTACCCCACACACATGAAGTGAAAAGTGTGGTTAAGCAATTGGTTCACGTCTGTCCATCGTATCCGTTTATAATCATCAGTTTATGATCGAGGAACAATTTATTTCGATTTAATGTTATATTTTGCACACAGATCGGAACATGAATCGGAAGACAAATCTGCCATTGAATTGTAATTTGTCACTGAATTCATCCCAATCACACGTGCACAGAGAGGAGTGAGATCATATTTTTACTCTTTCTGCCTGCCTAGCAGTCAAACACAATCGAATATCATTCCAAATAGGAAACTTCCTGTTTTAAAGGAAGTCATAAAGGACACAAACAACAGGCACAAATAACTAATGTAACATGTTAGAGAGGGTCATCATTATTCAATATGCAGCCTGTAGCTGCTGGTTGCATCATTGCTGGGAGCGCAGCTGTGATGCAACCTCCCATCATTGCTGGGAGGATAGGGAATGGCTCATTCATCCCAGTAAGCTGGTACTCATTTTGCCGACCTCTGTGGGATGAGAGGCTGCGTCAACCCACCATGTGTTATTCAACAGCATGACAGGAGCTCAAACCCAAGACCCTATAAGATCTTAAGCCAGCCACCTTAACCGTGACGCCAACACCAGCCATGTTAAATAGGGTGAAATAATAAGCACTGGGTAAAAACGACGGTAAACCTGGAATTAATTAACGTAAACACATTTAAACCTCTTTAAACCTCTATTTAAATTGAATTATATACTTGAACACTGTAGAGCACAAATGACCTTCATAATACTTCCAGGAACCCCCAAGTTTTGCAGTACTTGGACGTGTTCTAAAGGATGGTGTATGTGTAATACGAGCTGTCAAGCACAGCCCCATGGAAGTGGATGTGGCATGTGAGATGGTGCAAGAATCGGGGTGAAGAAGAAGCTGCTGATATGGCTGTGTACGATACCGATTGATGCTATGTTCATGGTGATCAATAAAGCCTCCATCTCCTAAACTGACTCAACATTGGCTTTTTACTGTGAATAAAGGTGGTGTATAAGACAGTGTCAGTGGCACTAAACTTCCGGATTTTTAAATTAACGATCTTCAAAATCATGATTTTATTAAAATTGAATCATATAAGTGCTGTTTAACGGTTTCCATGGTGGAATTTAAAAAAAATAGAATATAGTAAGTTCTGAGGAGCAGTTTGAAGAAGGCAGTTTTCATACATTGGAAAGGAGACGATTGTGAAGGTATCTGATTGAGATGTGTAACATATTGTGCTTTACCGTAACAGAATGTAACATATTGTGCTTTACGGTAATCGGGCAGACGTCCCTGATCGGGAGCAAGGTTGGGCTTCCAGAAAGGGGCTGGGCAAGCGAGAGATCGTGCGCGATGGTGGCGGGCTTGTAGCTCGAGCATTGAACAGTTATTAAACATTTTGCCTTTACTGGACTGGCCTTCGCATGATACACTTCAAGATGTTTAAGGTAATGAAGAGTGTGCCTAAGACAGGTACAGTGGAATTTGTCAGCAGAGTTGATAGTGTTAGGACCAGGGGCCGTAGCTTGAGGGCAAATAAGATGAAAGTAAGGACAGTTTAAGGCAGGGGTCTTTCAGTCAGAGAGTGGTTAATGTGTGGAATGGTCTCCCCGGAAATGTAGTGGCAGCAGGGGGGGGGGGGGGGGGTGGATACATTTAAATGTGATTTGGATAGGTATGTAGATACATTAGAGATATAGGGGTATGGGGATATTGGTTTGTATGAATGTTAGGTAGCTTATATGTGGATGGGTGACGATGCAGGTGCAGCACAGGCATGATGGGCCGAATGGTCTCCTCCTGTGCCAAATTTCCTCATCTGTGTATGTATGCTTGTGTGCGTTATTGCAAATCTAACATATGTCACTCCTCACCTGGGGTCTTGGCCACATACCGGGCCTGAAGTCCTCAGGGTCTTGTCTGCTATGTTGTGTGGCTTGTTCTGCGACCAAGTGATCCAGGTGTTCTGGGCTTCCTGCAGGTGTTGGAGGCATTTTGAGAGGTGATGCATTTTAGCGTCTATCCTATTGCCCTGAAGGCATTAACAGTCAACCGCAGTGCTGTTTCAGACCACATGAAATAGGGCCTTCTGCGAATGGCATTAATGATCCGGTTGGATGTTTACCAGCAATCCAATATTGATTACCAGCAATAAAATTATAGAGAGCTTCGTAAGCGAACCTCTATGCCAATTGCATGTATATGTAAATCCATTCAAAATTTCACTTTCATTTCAAATTTCATGAAAAAAAAAAAAAATCCCCATTCCCTTGGGAACAAAATTTCATGTTGTCATTTGAAATGTCCCTTCCATGATCCGCTATCTTGTCCCTTCCATGATCCGCCATCTTGTCCCTTCCATGATCCGCCATCTTGCTCACGTGATCTTGATTTGGTCTGGCACGAGCGATAAATTTTATTTTCACCTGGTGATTAAAATCAATAAATTACAATACAGTACTGTACAGAACGGATTTTGATTTAGAAACCGCTCATCATTTACGCCAGCTACACCGACTTCATTTAAGCCAGGTACACCGATTTCAGTACGTCCCTGCCAGTCGGACCTACGTACCTGGTCCAGTCGACTAGAAGTCTAGACTATATAATATAGTAGGTACGTGACTATCGGATGCTGAGTGGCTCGTCGCTGTGTCACCACTACCTGTTCTGCCAGCGATCTCGGCTGTCTGCATAGCCCTCTATTACTATCGCTGCAGAGATTGTATTTGTTTTTCTTAGATGAACCGGAAATACTTATGACGTACTTCAGATTTTCCCCTTTGACCTCGTCTTCAAACCTTTATTTTCCGACTTCGAGAAGTAGGTGAATTTATTGCCGCAAGTTTGGGTTGTCAAAACCATGCACTGATTTTGACGAAGGTGAGTTTATATCGTTCTGAAACCAATTTATTGTGTTACTGTATATATTTATCCACATCAAGTTTTAATATTTAGTTAATTCGAGCACCGAAACCTTGCTTTTGACGATAATATTAAAACGTGTCGTGGATGGAAATGCCAAAATATGTCGTCGCGGTGCATCGTGTGCTCACAGCTCATGCTTCTCATGCATGTCATGACATGCATGCAATCACACGTTTGTGTTGTTAATTGGCCCTCACTCCCCTCCTCCCACCCACCCACCCCTCACTCCCCAAACTCCCCAAACTCCCTAAACTCACTCCCCCCCCACTAGGGTGCATCAAACGCCCCATGATTTTCAAAAAGTTGTTGTATTTTAATGTCTATTCCCTCAAATGTTACACTTGTTGGTAGAAGTATGTATGCAAAAAATAGATGAAATCAGAGGTGGTCCTGGGTGGCCACCGGCCACTTTTATATATTTAGGGCCATTTAGGGCCACAGCTAAACTACTTTACAAGATAATGTAAAATTAACTACAAGATAATGTAAAATTAACCATTATACCTATATACAAAAGTAAAGTCCTACTTTTACTAAATGCCTAATATCAAACAGTTAAAACAACCTTACATGTCAATGTAAAATTAACCAAAATCGTTCTTCATATTACAAAGTTGTAGTACAGTGTTGTAGTATTGTACTTTCATTGATTAAAAGTTTGAAAATGTATTAAGCACAACGCCAATGTCACTACTCCAACTTTGCTCGTTTCCGCAAATTTGGCCTCGCTTTGCGGTCACATTCAACCACTTGAAGAAGATTTTGGAAGTGGTCTTCTCTCCTTGCAGTTGAGACAAAATCAGTTGCGAGCTTTACTGCTCTCTCCGCAGGGTCATTCACAACATTAAGCCCATCCACAATGGACTTGGCTGCCTTGAAGTGCTCATTGTTCTGCCAAGTGTCAACATCCTCTGTTAGGAAGGTCATATCTAGGTGAAGAAGGTTTACTGTAAACCACGAGTCCTCGTTCACAAGATCAGCCAGGGTTGTCGCTTCTGTAATTTTTGGAAATGACGGTTTGCCATATCCAGAACCGTAGCGGTGTTTTGGAGTGCTTGGCATTTCATCTGGTTGTATGGCCAGTAACACATCTGCAAGGGCACGACGATCCTTTTGAGGAATTGCATTGCTGAACAGTGCCAAAACAACCAGTTCTGGGGTTAAATACCACAAATGTCTATCAAAGGCTTTCACAGCGCTGACTGAAATGGTTGAGTTGACAGCTTTATAGTTGAGCAGAGTCTTGTAAAAGCACAAATCAAACCATGGGGCATTTGAAGCAGACTGACATATGAGCCACCAATCACAATAAATATAAACAACAAAAACAACAAACTCCTTCAGTTTTTTCTGTTGATGTTGTGTTGTTACAGTTCCTCGAGGTAGTAGAGAAATTTGCTCTTCAAGTAGGCATATTTTGATGGAATAAAGAATCTTTGACATCCACCTTGCTTTATGCATGGCCCCTGGTCTGTGGAGTGTTCCTTGTTTTGTGACATCATCATCGAGGACTACCTGGCAGAGTTGTGCCATTTCCTTGTAGTCTTCCCTACGCCTACAGTATGAAGCGCTTGTGCGGATTGTGCTTAAAACCTTGTTTTTGCAGGATAAAAGCAGCTGTTGTGCATAGTCATTGTACATGGAAATGTCAATTTTGGTTAAACTTTCATTCTTTGCATGCGATATGCGTTCCCAATTCTTCTGGAATTTTTGGAACAAAGATACTTCTGGAGACTTTGATGCCTCAATTTTGAGAACGTCAAACACATGATCCAGGATTACCTCTCCAACATGATGGCGACATGCACACCACAGAAGAGCACGGTCCAGTTTTGATTGAATGGTAACACAGGCAGCTGTAACGTGTCCAGTGTTTGATGCTGTTGTGTCAAAACATAAGTTGACAACTGATTGTTTGCACTTCCATGAATGTAGATACGTGTAAGTGTGCTCGGCAATGATGTCACCTGATGACCTATCACTTCCAGGAGGATATCTAGCCACCCCCAGTAGCTTTACATCAGTGGCATTCCCAACCAACACTGGCAATCTTTCTTCCTTGACATTCTTGTTTGTGAGCGTTGGTATCTGCTTGCCATCCCAGTGAAGTGTTGCAGCTGTTGGGGCGATCCAATTTTCTTGAATATCTTTGGCGATAGCACTTGTTATTGATCGTCGAGCCTTATCAGCAGTTGAGTACGACTTGGCCACACGACGTGGATCACCTCCTGCCTCTTGAATTACAGCTTTGGTGAGCGCAACCTGTTGAACAGGAGTTAGGTTTAGTCGAGTAGCAACAGACACAACTGAATGTCTTTTCAGAATATCATGAGGAATAAAGGCAGATGTACCTGCATATGTTGATCTGTGGTGACTACGCTTCCTTTGAAACTCTGGAATCGCCTCTTCTTCAGTTTCTTCCAAGCTATCTGCAGAGTCACTATCATCAGAGCATACAGAACTAATTGTCATCTCTTGTACACTGGATGATTCATGACGTTCTCGTCTTGAAGCTTCCGCTAAGAGGCGTTTTTCTTTTCTATGATCTTTATCAACTTTCTTCTTGTCAACACCACCAAATGAGGCTACTCTGTCAGATTTCATTGACTCTAAAAATACTCTATCTTCCTCATTCTTAATGTTTGTCATTGCATCTTTTGTCCATACACCAAAGGTCTTATCAAGACGTTCATTCATGGTTTGCAACTTAGCCAAAGTGCTTGGAGATTCTCGGCGAGAAACAGGTATTTGACGCAATTTGTTATTGTCATTAAGAAGGTCAAGTATTAGTTTGCAGCATTAATGGTCTGAAAGCATAGGAATATTTGCTTTAGTGTAGAATTTTTTCAGCTGGATAAGGACGATGCTGGCAGATTTCCATTTCAGTGGCTGAGTTTGTTTGCCTTCACATATTTCTTTCTGGATGTACCACATCATGCATCGAAGAACCTGCCGGCAAGTTGGGAGGCGGACTCCTGTCAATGTACCATCTGCTTCTGTAAAAGCATTGCCAAGACCAAAAATGGCACTTGCTAATCTGGTCTTCTTATCTGCCATCTGAAAGAAAATAAAGGATATTATTAGACTACTAGTATGGGACCCACGATTAGACCTCCGATTTCATTCATGTAAAAATACAAACTAATTATCAAACCATCGTTTTTTGCATAAAATTGTTATATTTGTATTCCTCTCATCAAGACCTTCAATTTGATACCAAACATGACTAGGTTTGGGTGTAAAATAACAAAATCAAACATTTTTACATAGTGCGGCCCCGAAAATGGCCCTAAATATATAAAAGTGGCCGGTGGCCACCCAGGACCACCTCTGATTTCATTTATTTTTTGCATACATACTTCTACCAACAAGTGTAACATTTGAGAGAATAGACATTAAAATCCAAGAACCTAAGGGCGTTTGATGCACCCTACCCCCCACCCACCCACCCCTCACTCCCACCACCACCCACCCCTCACTCCCCAAAGTCACTCCCCCCCCCCACCACCTACTCCTCACTCCCCCCCCACCCACCCACCCCTCACTCCCCCCCCCCACCCACCCCTTCCTCCCACCACCCCCTCCCCAATGCTTACCCCCCCCCCCCGCACTGCTTACCTCCCCTACCTCCCACAATTCCCCTCCCCTCACTGCTTATCACCCCTTTCCTCCGACCCGACCCTCACTGCCTGCCATCCCTTCCTCCCCCCCCCCCCCCCCACTGCCTATCACCCCTTTCTTCCGACCCGACCCCCACTGCCTGCCATCCCTTCCCCCCCCTCCCCTCCCCCCCCACCCCACTGCCTAACCACGCCTCACTCCCTCCCCTCCACTGCCTAACCACTCCTCACTCCTCCCACAATTGTTTGTTAATTGAAGGCAAGTTTATATCGTTATGAAACCAATTTAATGTATTAGTTAATATATTTATCCACATTTAGTTTTAATATTTAGTTAATTTGAGCACCGAAATCTTGTGTTTGACCATAATAATACAAAAGGTCACACATTTTCCTTTGTTTCCATTGATTACAAAGGACCAAAATTGCACGTAATTGGTAAAAGTCAAAATGCTTTAACTCTCTTAATATTAGACCTAGGACAATGATGTGGGTATCATTTTAATGGTATTTCATGCTCTTTCCAATGGTACAAGTTGCAAAGGAGTTCCTTGTTTTTGAAATTTTTTGTCATATACCTAGTATATAGCCTACAGTAGGTAAGTCCTGAATTCTATCCCAATCTATCCAATCAATAATATTAATTTGAATTTTAATTCTCAGCCCAATCAAACAGATCAAACAAACAGATCTCAGATCAAACAACCTAGCCTAGCTAGGCCTAGGCCTACAGATGTTTGCGAGGGCTGCGTACTCGATCGACTGACCATTGTCGACGAAGCTCTCACTCTACGCAATGCGTATCTATCTATAATTCCAGTAATCTCTGTCTGTCTGTCTGTCTGTACGTCTGTACGTTTGTTTGTCTGTGACCGCTGTTTCTCGACAACCACGGGTCCGATATACTTTTAACTTGCCAGGTATATTGCTGGGGACCCGAGGATGTGCCTTTTCAAGGTTTCATATTAATCGGACAATTACTTACCGAGCTATGTCCAAAAAACGATTCAACCAATCAGAGAGCAGCGAACGATCGCGTGTGCCGAACGTGGCGGGCACACTCTGCCTCGGATGGCACATTTGAGAGCGTATTCATTTATTTCACGTTTGCAAACTATGTTGGCGTTAAACTATGTTTTACAACTAATAAAAACGAATTTGCGATTCATTCGCTTTCCTGCGCGTTTGTGCACGCGATGGCGATTTCTTTACCAAACTCCGGAAGCCGTTCGCTTTGGACCAAACCATTGCATGTAAATAGAGGGGGGGGATTGTCACCACTCGCAAGCCGTTCGCTTTGGACCAAACCATTTCATGTAAATAGAGGGGGGGGATATAATTTTAGATATAGATATAGTACGGGCATGCCCTAGTCTATCTATAATTCCAGTAATCTCTGTTTGTACGTCTGTACGTTTGTACGTCTGTTTGTCTGTGACCGCTGTTTCTCGACAACCACGGGTCCGATATACTTTTAACTTGCCAGGTATATTGCTGGGGACCCGAGGATGTGCCTTTTCAAGGTTTCATATTAATCGGACAATTACTTACCGAGCTATGTCCAAAAAACGATTCAACCAATCAGAGAGCAGCGAACGATCGCGTGTGCCGAACGTGGAGGACACACTCTGCCTCGGATGGCACATTTGACAGCGTATTCATTTATTTCACGTTTGCAAACTATGTTGGCGTTAAACTATGTTTTAAAACTAATAAAACCGAATTTGCGATTCATTCGCTTTCCTGCGCGTTTGTGCACGCGATGGCGATTTCTTTACCAAACTCCGGAAGCCGTTCGCTTTGGACCAAACCATTGCATGTAAATAGAGGGGGGGGGGATTGTCACCGTACTCGCAAGCCGTTCGCTTTGGACCAAACCATTTCATGTAAATAGAGGGGGGGGGGATATAATTTTAGATATAGATATAGTACGGGCAATGCCCTAGTTCATATTAATTACAGTTTTATAAGAAGTAGAAAAACCTATTCATATGCAAAAAATATGAGGATATCCCTCGATCAAATTTAATCAATTTTGATTAAAGCAATCCTCCCCTGCCCCTTTATGCACATGATTATAAATGAATCAATGAAAGTTGTAATCAAAACACCCTCAAAACAAACCACAGCTTCAAAACATTAACAACATTAAAGGAAAAATTAATTCATATAAATAATTGATGCAAAAAATAATTCATTTTAAGGCTACAGTTTAGTCATCACATGATTGCCAAAGTTCCGGCAGGATAGTTTAGAGGAAGGGTGTTTAACGTTTAGCAGTCTAGTCTGGGTTTGACTTCCGGTCTGACGAAAAAAACTGTCATCCTGGTGTTTCACAGGCAGAACATTGTATCACATTGTGCGGCATCCTTCGGTTGAACAATAAGCCGGGTGTCCCACCTGCTACCATTTGTTTGTGGACATTAAATATTCGATGGTGTACTTCATGAAGAGTGGGTGAGTTAATGCCAGCACCAGGAAGAAATTCCAAATTCCTGCCCAAATCAGCTTCAGTCAAGTATCTAGCCTGGCCAACTAAGTTGTGAAAGACTTGAGGCAAAGACTTCCTCTGCCGAGACCCCAAAATAAGATGGGGAAGAAATGGGGATGTTAAGGGAGTACTAGTAGTAGGAGTTGTAGAAGTAACTAGAATAGGAAGCCTTGCATTAGACTATTAAGACTTAAATGTCATTTAAAAATTAAACACAGATAGCCATTTGTTGTACAGTGAATCACAGTAGTTGTCTTCTCACCCCACATGCCTCTTGTGTGCTTTGTAAGCAGGTCGAGCCATTGCTCCTTACACAGCACCCCGAGGCCTGTTCCACAGCACGTACCGATTGGAACATTTTCAAGTACTCGGATTCCGCTCGCATGCAAGGAGCAAACGTTGCCCCTAGTCGTGCCAGTGCATCCTGCATAGATGTAACACATAAACTCAATAACTTGACTACCTAGCTATCCAAGACTTGAAACTTAGGTAGAGGGGTCACGTGAAAAAATTAGGCAGAGGGGAAACAATTGAGATCAAAGCACATATCATTTTGGTTTTGTGCCTCCATTCCTATCAATTACCTGCCCCTTTCCAGACCCAGAGAAGTATACATCGTAATCGAATACACCCAAGACTTGTTATACCACACAGGTGCAACATTTTTTGCTCATGACCGTCTCTTTGAAACACTAGGTATTGTCTTGACAATGGAAATGTCTATGTGCCTCTTTCCAATCCCACTCTATCTTTCAGTCGTTCAATCTTGCAACTAAAGCACATATCAGTATGTTTCTCATTCCAACCTGTGATCTCTTCTATTCTCGTTAACCGTGTTTGTTTGTATGTCGCATATACCTTTTCTGCCTGCAATAAGCCTAAATAACTTTATAAGAAGGGTGGCTCAAATTTGACCTTGATTGTTGCCTATAGATGTATGTAGATTAATAATTGCAATGTACATGTGGTTATTATTGAGTAAATTTGTCTTTATGGTGTTGGGAAATAATATCCTGAATAGTTTTATTTATTTATTCATTGGTATGCAGCACAACGCTGTGGAGTAGCATCATTGGCTGAGGGCACTGTTGTGCCACTGATGCGCCGCCCTCTGCTGGTTATGGCAGGAATTTTGTTTTTGGCAATGGTTCCGGCATTCGCTCGCCTACTCTTTGCAAAGGACACCATGGGATATCTCACGTCCACAACCTGTCGAAGTGTGATCCACTGTGCCACTGATACTTGCCGAAGGAAATGAGGTATGACAGCAAATTTTGCTTAACCAAGGGAACTTAGCCATTTGGCCCAACACTCCCATGTTAATTCCCATGTTAATTTTTGCTACAGCTTTAAACATAAATCCGCTTGACGTTTTACTGAAGTCTAAATAACCAAACCTTGATTAAGTAACCCAAGTTGTCTGAAGTAATTATTTACTGAACATATGAGGATATGAAAATTTCCACTCAGGTGAGACAAGTATGGGTGCTAAATCCAAAACGCCCTTGAAAAGTGGTGCATTATTGTTTTTTATGAGTGCATACAAGTTATTACAAATATACAGTGGCCTGCAAAAGTATTCACCCCGACTAATAATGCCACTTTTAGAAGAATTACAAATTATGTAGAAACATTTTTTTTTCTTCAAATGAACCTTCTTATTCATAAATGGAGATCAAACTAAACACTTGAAGCAGGTTACATGTCAGGAGGAATACTGAAAAAAACATGTACAAATCAAAATTCACTGGTTGCAAAAGTATTCAGCCCCTTAGGTCAGTACTTGGTGGAAGCCCCATTTGCAGCAATAGCTGCTACGAGTCTTTTTGGGTAGGTCTCTACCACATTTGCACAGTGAGATGGTGAAATCTTTGCCCATTCTTTACGTGAACATTTCTTTAGTTCTGCCAAGTTTGATGGGGATCGTCGATGAACTGCAAACTTCAAATCTCATCATAAATATTCAATTGGGTTCAGGTCAGGACTTTTACTGGTCCACTCATGAACATTTATTTTCCTCCTCTTCAGCCACTCCAGTGTGGCCTTAGCTTTGTGCTTTGGATCATTGTCCTACTGAAATGTGAATCTCCTACCCAGTGTCAGATTCATGGCTGGCTCGAGCAGGTTTTCATCAAGGATTCTCCTGTACTTCACACCATCCATTGTCGCTTCTATCCTGACAAGCTTCCCAGTCCCTGCTGATGAAAATCTGCACCATAACATGATGCTGCCACCACCATGCTTGACAGTAGGGATTGTGTTGACTGAGTGATATGCAGTGTTAGGCTTGCACCAGATGTAACGCTCTGAATTTAAACCAACAAGTTCAATTTTTGTCTCGTCTGGCGACAAAATTTTTCTCCACATAACTGCAGTATCATTAAGATGCTTTTTCACAAATTCCATACCAGGTTTTATCTGCGTCTTTTTCAGTAATGGCTTTTTCTTGCTACCTGTCCATAGAGGCCAGCCTTGTGAAGGGAACAGGATATTGTTGATTGATGAATACTGAACCCCATGTTGGACATAGAGACTTGCAGATCTCTCAAACTCATTGTTGGATTTACAGTGATATCCTGAACCGGCTCATACTTGCCCAGGTGCTGAGTTTAGATGGGCGACCTGATCTGGGAGAGTCTGTGTGGTTTTATACGTCTTCCACGTCTTAATGATGGATTTCACTGTACTCAAAGGGATAATGAGTGACTTTGAAGTCTTCTTATAACCCTCTCCCGAATGCTGCTTCTCCACCACTTTATGTCTGACTTCTTTGGAAAGCTACTTGGTCTTCATGTTTGTGTTGTTGATTGACCAAGTGAGTTGCACCTTAAAACTCCTTAGTGGGAGCCTAATTTAAAAGTTAAACAGGGGTACAGGTGAAACCTCTTCCACTTACTTTGCAACCTCTCAAACAAATAATTTGCTCCTGAAGTGATTTGGGGTTAATTAGGAAAAGGGTTTTTGAATACTTATGCAACTGAGAATCATCTGATTTTCCCTGTTAATCTAACTTATTCAAATTTGAGCTGCATTTTTAGCTTCATCACTTTGGAGTCGTTTGTGAAGACTATATATTAAGTTTGATTTGAAAGCATCATGAAATAAACTCAGGTGGCATCAAAATATGAAAACATTAGAATACTTTTGCAGGCCACTGTATATAAAGGTCCAAGTCAAATTTGAAGCAAAGAATACTGGTCTCTCTGAAGGCTTGGGTCAGGTCTGCGCTGGTGCACAAGAGAAAATTTATTTTCCCAGTTGAAGGTTGATAAGAGGATTTTATCCTTAATTGGAAATGAGGTTTTGGCCATTAGACCTTCGTCTGACAAAGAGCTCTTTGCCTTGAGGATGGGTGAATGCTGGAAATATTACAGCAGGAAACAAACTTTAATCAGCTTTGAAGCTGAGTAAATATATTGTCAAATTTGAAACACCATCATATCAATATGCGATCAGGAATCAACACACTTGCTCACCAATGATTTCTAACTTATTGGTGGCATACACGAAAATATTGTTTAGATATGAATTGTTTCTCCAACTTTCCACAAACAATACCTCATAAGACTTTTGTTCGACTTACAGAGTTTGGCCCGATCAATATATTCCCGTGTTCGATATGCGTTACTTCTTCGTATCTGCCTGTGCTCATGAAAACCTGACGGGATACAAAAGGCACGTGTAATACAGAAATTAATGGAGAAAGAAAAATGAAAACAATATCAGGGCAAATGTCACAATGAGCCAAATGTCCAGCATATAAAAAAGGCACTTGACAAACGTTTCCACCGTACCATTGCTCAATACAATGGGGGAATACAATTGGCTAGGAACAAAAGATGATAAACTTCCAAGACAACTATCTGAACAGGAATAAACTATCAGTACCTTACTTTTGTACTGCTTATTTGGAGATATAAAAATATACTTTGGATATTATTAGGGTAAATTGAACACTTGCATGTCTAAAAATCGTTAAATGAGTCGATTTCATCAAAATTGAGGGACAACTTTCTCAAACATAGGGGCAATAACCCTGGCGCTCACCTGGTAGAATAAACAGTATACTGCACTGACTAAAGGTATTTTAAGCCAATTTCAATGGTTGCTAGAAGACAGGGCAGCATGTAGAATCATACTAACATAAATCATAAGACTTTAAACAAACAAAGAAAAAAAATACCTATTTTGGGGGGCAACCTGCAGTATCAACCCCCGCCCCCAACCCAGTATACTTCCTCAGACCACAATTTTTCTAATGCCTTGAACAAACATTGGTACATCATGGGTGATGAAGGTTGTGGTGAAGTTTCATCGAAATTGCGTGTGTAGTTTCTGAGAAAAAAGCAAATACATATTTTGGGGGCAACCACCCCGTAGACCACCAAAGGGGCAGATTTTTTTTAATGCCATGAACAAACTTTGGTACAGCACGGGTGGTGAAGGTTGTGGTCAAGTTTCATCGAAATTGCATGTGTAGTTTCAGAGAAGAAAGGAAAATTCCTATTTTGGAGGGTCAAACCTGAACCAACTTTGACCCCTGGTAAACCCCCTTAGACTCTGTCTCTTTTAATGCCGTGAACAAACTTTAGTCACAATGCAACAAATATAATTTGTGCCAAGTTGGATCACAATCCCTTCAGCGGTTTCAGAGAGGAAGTTGCAAGTGTTTATGGACGGACTGATGGATGGACTGACGGACGGACGGACTGACGATGCGCCATCACATTATCTCCCCTGAACTTCGTTCCAGGTGAGCTAAAAAACAAGTAAGAGAGAAATATGTATTGAATACAAGAACATTCAAAGTCAATGTCTGATTTGCAGAGTGTTCTGGTTGTGTGTTTGACAAGCAACCCATGAACAACCCGTTTGAACCACGCACATCTATAAACAACCCATTCCCCAGTTCAGGTGGTTCAAACAATTAGAACAAGCGTTACGCCTAGGTCCCCCGTCGGGGAAGTGATGTGAGTTGACAAAGTGGAAGACGCAGAAAACATGCTATGATATGATATTTCGCTGACAAGGTTCAGACATACATGGAGACGGCCATCTTCGATTTTGAAGTGGCGACCCAATTTTCAATAGCGTTCTTCCTTATGCGTAGATACACCCACACACCAGATTAGAAGTTGGTACTTCGCTTATTTTTCAAGATATTTCGCTCACAAAGTTCAGACATATATATGGTGGTGGCCATCTTGGATTTTGACGTGGCGACCCAATTTTCAATAGCCTTCTTCCTTGTGCCTAGATACACCCACACACCAGATTAGAAGTTGGGACTTCGCTTATTTTTCAAGATATTCAGCTCACAAGGTTCAGACATACATGGCGGTGGCCATCTTGGATTTTGACGTGGCGACCCAATTTTCAATAGGGTTCTTCCTTATGCCTAGAAACACCCACACACCAGATTAGAAGTTGGTACTTCGCTTATTTTTCCAAGATATTTCGCTCACAAGTTTCAGACATATATATATATGGTGGCGGCCATCTTGGATTTTGACGTGGCGACCCAATTTTCACCATCGTTCTTCCTTGTGCCAATATACACCCACACACCAGATTAGAAGTTGGTACTTCGCTTATTTTTCAAGATATTCAGCTCACAAGGTTCAGACATAAATGGCGGCGGCCATCTTGGATTTTGACGTGGCGACCCAATTTTCACCACCGTTCTTCCTTGTGCCTATATATACCCACACACCAGATTAGAAGTTGGTACTTCGCTTATTTTTCAAGATATTCAGCTCACAAGGTTCAGACATAAATGGCGGCGGCCATCTTGGATTTTGACGTGGCGACCCAATTTTCACCATCGTTCTTCCTTGTGCCTATATACACCCACTCACCAGATTAGAAGTTGGTACTTCGCTTATTTTTCAAGATATATCGCTCACAAGTTTCAGACATATATATGGTGGTGGCCATCTTGGATTTTGACCTGGTGACCCCATTTTCAATAGCCTTCTTCCTTGTGCCTAGATACATCCACACACCCGATTAGAAGTTGGCACTTCGCTTATTTTTCAAGATATATCGCTCACAAGGTTCAGACATATATATGGTGGTGGCCATCTTGGATTTTGACCTGGTGACCCCATTTTCAATAGCGTTCTTCCTTTTGCCTAGATACACCCACACACCCGATTAGAAGTTGGTACTTCGCTTATTTTTCAAGATATTCAGCTCACAAAGTTCAGGCATACATGGCGGCGGTCATCTTGGATTTTGACGTGGCGACCCAATTTTCAATAGGGTTCTTCCTTATGCCGGGATACACCCACACACCAGATTAGAATTTGGTACTTCGCTTATTTTTCAAGATATTCCGCTCACAAGGTTCAGACATACATGGCATCAGACATACATGGCGGCGGCCATCTTGGATTTTGACGTGGGTTGCACCCACACACCAAATTCGAATGCGGTCCTTCGCTTATGCACGCACGCATGCACGCACGCACGCCCGCACGCACGCCCGCACGCACGGACGGACGGACGGACACCCGGACGGAGGGGAAAACCATAGTCCCCCTTTCGCTCCGCGGTGCGACGGGGGACAATAACTGCGATCAGTGCGGTGGCTTCCGAGCAGTCCGAATCTGCCACTATATGGAGCCCCGTCTGCACGTCTTTTGGGAAAATGGTGCACAAATACATCATCAGCAGGGAAAAATACGTAAAGTACACTACCCACAATAAGTTAGGGATATTGTGGGAGTGAGTTTTTTTATATATATATATAGGGGTTAGGGTTAGGGTATTGAAATCAAGAATGCTGTGTTTTTTCACACTCATTAATAACCATAGAATTAGGAGCAACAACTTTTTTCAACATAATTAATACACAAAATCAACCACACCGAAGAACCTGCCAATATCCCTAACTTATTGTGAGTAATGTACGTTACTTTCTGTGGCCCATTCAGCATGAGCCATGTCTTGCATATATGCATTTCCTGCATATAGTAAGCTACTTGTTTTGTCAATATTTTTTGATTGCGTGATATATTCAACCAATACCGAGCTTCTAGATTTTTTAGAGCACAAGCTTCAAACCACGAATCAATACCACCAAGGTGTGCTTAAGGTGTCTGCCAAATGTCATGGCAATCAGTTTTGTAGTTATGGAGAAGATTGTTTGATGTTTGGATAAAGTTCTGAACATTATTAGTATTAAATTTTAATGAGGATACTCAAGACAAGCTCATTATCCCATAAACCTATATTAATACCTGCGGCCTACAGAGGAAGTACATACATAAAGACGGGCTTTGTTTGTTCTAGCATGTGGCTATAAATTGGTTATAAATTGAAATCTACTTGGATTTCCAAACAGCCCACATCTCCCCAAAGCTAAGAAGTAATTGATGAGAAAAATAATAAAGGGCAATTAACTTCACTTAATATTCATGGACCACTCCATAAACTTTGCTTGCAATGTAATGGTAATACAAAGAAAAAATTGTTGTTTTTCAAAATGGACAAAAAGCTACAAATTATCATATTTTATGATAGTTCTCTACAAACCTCCTCCCCCCAAACCCTCTTTAAATTAACCTCTTAGAGAACGAACCTGATAACCTCATGGAGGTGCTTACCACAGTGTGTGCGAGTGTACGTTGGTTGTGCTTACCGTGGTATTGCTTTTTTCTTCATGCAATCCAATCGGGGAGATTCCATGTACAGCGACAGAGAGTACAGTGATGAGAATATGTAAGGTAGTGATGAAGTAGGTAAAAAATGGCCTGAAACAGATGGAACAGTAGAGGTTGTAGTATGAACATCGATACTGATATTTAGATAAATGAAGAAGAACCGTTGACACACTACTGTGAATTGAAACAAAACCAGGCAATCGGATTTTTATTGAGAAAGGGTAAGGAAGCTCAAACATTTGTGACCTCCTTGCTTTCTTTCCATTAAATATTGTCCTTTGTTTCATTTATAATAATTTTACTATCTCCATGCTAGGTGTAAAGTTTTCTTGGAAACAGAACACCCCAGCCTCATTGCACCCCCTCATCTGCCCCATCGATAGTCTTCTTAGTCTTCCCATCGTTGAACGATCTCTCTGTATCCAATTGAGACACGGGGAGATCATTCCACAATCAGGAGAATAAGGCGACAACTCTCACCTAATTGATTGCCCGCATTACCTGGATTCCTCCGTCTCCTCTACAAGGCAGCACACTGGGCCTCTGTCACATCCACAGTGATTCTGTCCCCGGTTGTTCAACTGCCTCACAAGGTGAGGTCTGCGGTACCGATGGCCTCCCAGCATCAAAGGGTGAACGGCAGGGGATATGCGGCTGCCTCGCAACCGCCCTTCTCCACTTACTACCTCTTGCCGCAAAGGATGACGGGTTGGAACCACCGTGCTGGTCTCTTTAGACTTCCGCCATCCAGGCTCTGTAGGCCTAGTGTGAAAGGATGTAGTTAGCTATACCTCAGACAATCAAGAATAGAGAAAAAGAGAGTGGAGTGCTTTGGGTTGGATGTTTTTTGAAAGTTGATCATAGAATGGTGAGCAGAGCATGAAACGGGGATGACAATCAATCGTGTTTTCTATTTATCGTTACAGGTGTGAATCATTAAAACTGCACTGTTTTCTTAATTCGGCGTTATCTTGTACAAATCAGGGTGCTGGTAATGTTCGTCTTAGAGGTAAATCAAATAAAACATTTGAATGATGCTCAGTTTTATCATCAAGCATCCTGTTCGCTACAATGATCAAAATGGATCTACCCAAAAGAGAAGTGGATGTGATTTCTTCACCAACATAATGATCCTCGATACTTAAAACTCACAGCATCTGCTGCTTGGTCTCCAGCTCTGCTCGGTTCAACGGCGAGCCGATCAGTGACTCCATGTGCAATGGCTGTGTCTCGCTTTTCTCTGCCTTCGGTAGTCGTTCCAAGATGTCCTCAGCATAATGATCATCCTCCTAGGTGAAAAATACTTTGTGTTCATCATTGCACAAAATCACTTTTGTTCAGTGAAGAATAGAACAATGTGGTTAATTAACATCAGGGCAATTCAAGCGAAATGGCAAACTGCACCGACAAAGTGCATTCCCTCTCTCCTGCCACACATTTGGTGTATTTACAACCATTGTGGAATCGTGCGAGATTCATGAAACTTTCAGTGGATTCAAAAGCCTGAGCTTAAAAATGATTCATCACAAATTACACTTGAACTTGAGCTTGAGCTTCAGAACTTGAACTTAAACTTGAGCATATTGAACATACGATTATCAATTAGGAAGTTGTTGTGGCAAACTCCGATGTTATACGACAAATTATTTTAAAATCAAGTGTTATAATTTTGAAACAATTACTACTACTTCCATGTTTATTAGCAGTTTCTTCTGAGACTTGAAAATGACTTGATGACGAGTTGTGATGATTCAAAACATCACTGGCCAAAAACTAATGGCATATTTTTCCTCAATTCAGGACGCACTCACTCAAAACTACATCGTTTTCACTGCACAAATATAATCATGTTATCAGACCAACTATCCAGGGCCCCCTAATTTTCTATCAAATTATACTGAAAATCAACTTTATCATCTACTGCGCCCCAACTACGACCACCTTACACCGGGAGACGAGCGTCTGTCCCATTTGGATATTGGCATACATTGTAATAACATTGGCCCAGAGCCATTTCACATGATGAAATCACCGTGCGGTTAAGTTAGTTAAACATAACCACACCACACCACGAACCAGTCGTGTGTGAAGAACCCCCCTGATCGCGAGTATTGGGAGTTCATCTCTGGTGGCCTCACGTCACCTGTTAGGGGCAGTGTGTCATCATAACAGACACACAAACACACGGGTCTAAAGAGACCAGCATGGTGGGTCCTACCTTTGAGACCTGGTAGGTCTCCGTTCCATCTCCTGAAACCCACCATGTGTGGAGATAGCAGCCAACAATAACAATGTATACACACATATGTACATGCATATACAGTCATGCACACATGTATACACTCACACACACACACACACACACTCACTCACACACACACACACGGAGGTGGATACTTTGAGACCTGGGAGGACTCCGTTCCACCTTCTAACACCTGCATATGGAGATAACAACCAACCTGAAAATGTGTTTGGTTGAACTGTCTTGCTGCTCATCTCCTTTCAAAACACACCCGACCCACACCAGACACTCTGCTCCCCCATCTCTCTTTCATTTTCCTTCCACAATTAGAAAAACGATGAGATAATATTTCGATAATGTTAAAATGGACTATCCTATAAAGAGATATGCTTCAACTCAAAGCAATGTGTGGCATATGCAGTTTGATTTGTAATTTCTCAACTTTATTATTTTCTCATAAACAAATTAGAACAGCACTCGGTAGAGTGCATACCTCCGCCAGGCTGAACAGTCTGTTTTGTATCCCACTGATAGGCTGGATCTGGATTCAGACCTCAATCAAAATCTAATCGGCTTGTTCTTGTCACTTAGCCAACTCGTCCACAAAGTTTAGTCAAAACTCGTCCATAACTTTATTAAATATCATGCTATATATCGCTTTTCGCCCGATCTCTCAATGGTGAAGAATCGCTTAAAATTTAAATAAATCTCGTATCCGAATCCATATTCAGATCTTCACCAAAATCCAATCAATTCCTCCTTGTCACACGCCAAACCGGTACACCAGGTTTCGTCTGAATCGGTCCACAACTTTTTGAGATATCTTGTTCACAGATAAACAAACAGACAGACAGGCAAACAGGGGTGAAAGCATAACCTCCATACATCCACCTTCGGTGGCGGAGGTAACTTCATAAAGTGCGTGTTATATTGTTGTTTGTATTAAATTGTTGAAACCTTGGAATGCTTTATAACATCCCCAGAGGAGCTGAAATGGATAAATGGAAAATAGAGTGCCATTCGGCAGGAAATCACTAATGGATTTGATGTTTGAGCAAAGTCGTTTCATGATAAATTCACAAAGAGCAATTTTAAAACTCAAAGAAGGTCATTTTGGCCTCGCAGCAAAACCAAGGTGATGTTTTATGGATGAACAAGGCAAACTGTCTCTCCTCTAAATGAATCTACATTAAATGCACAAACATCTCCACAAGGAAATACTTACTCGAGTAAAAAAGTTGGTATCTACATCATCAAACCATGGCACAAAGTCCTCATGGGCAAAAGCTGTAGGAGAGAAACTTCTTCGCTTTGGTTGTGGCAAGTGGCATTTGTTTGGTGGTGATCCCTTGCGGTAAGGTAACAACATAAATAATCCGGTTATGATCACACAAAAAAGGGAGTGAATCACATGATAACTCAGTGGTAATACTACTTCCAATCTCTCACTTGGCACATTATTGAGATAACACTTCACTTTCCCACTGCACTTCTGTTACTCAGGTGCATGTTCACCATTATGCTCACCTTGAGCAGTGTGCTCGTTGCCTTGAGGCCCATATGGCCCATGGAGCCCCTCATGCCACCTGAGGTTGGCCGGCCATATCCAAAGGATGAGCTGGCTATGGAGGAAAGGGATATGGCACCGGGACTACGTGGAGTCGGTGGAATGCTGGCACTGTCAAAATCGTCCGCATTTCGAAATGCTCTTCCACGAGCTAGAGGGTCATATATCTGTGTGGAACACACCAATGTCTGTCTTGAACCATGCAATTATTTACATTAAATTTTGTAGTTGATTCAGTACGCATAATACAAAACAAGGTTAGATTACTTGCTAACCAAACTTTAACGAAGAGTCAGTTAGTCCAAATAATATTGAAACACGCAAACATTTTCACTGCTTAGCTCAAGAATGGAACTCAAGAATGTATATAATTGGGCTTTAACCCATAAAATTATTGTGGATCTGGATCATTTGTAAAATTGCATCTCCACATCCTTTCACACCTAGAGTTCCCTTTTCCACCATCATTTGGTTGATAGCTTCTCAATATATCCTCACAGGACAACCATGAGAACAACAGGAAGCTGTTTTTTCTACACAAGGCTCTCGGCTCATAGAGGAGAAAAATGACAAAGTGCAACTAATTTACAGACGACAAAAGAGTATAATGGGTGCACGGACATACACAATAACGGAAATGAGGAAAATCATGAAAACGAGGAACAATGGACCGGCAAATAACAAAAAGGAGAACGAATGGGAAAGAATCAGCATGTGTAGAAGAGATCGTGGATGTGCAAGGATGTGCGCATGAGGTAGTGATTGGCAACTGCCATTCACACAATGCCCAGGGCTACATTTTGGAAGACATGCCATACTGCAACTCTCATTATGATCAAAATACAATTTTCTGCTATTAAGAAGCTTCTGGTCCAGTTTCAGATGGATACCCAGGAAGAGACAAATAGAAACAGGTGAGGAATTTCAAACAACAAGAGCAGAATGGATCAACCTGTAACAAATGCAAATGCTGATCTCTTACTAATCAGCAGTTAAGGTTGAATGAATTCAAGCAATTTGACAAGAGATCAAAGTTATACGCTGTTAGGTTTGATAGTAGTTGACCACCGTGGCCTTTAGAAGCATATATCAGATTCCAATACGACGCATTGGGAATATGATGTTAATGCTTTTTGGGTGAAGCTGATGCTGCTCTAACATAACAGACTCTAGCATTTCCCTTCATCACAATGATGTCATTGATGACAGGTTTTCATGTCTCCGAATAATCATCACCTTTTGGAATGGAACTAAAGAAAAGAAATAGAAAAGACATGCAAAACTCAAATTATGAGATCACGTAATATCTTTGTACACTAAACTACCTTTGTGGGCACCTTCAGTTTTCCCAACAAGTAGAGATGAATCAGTCAGGGAAAGTACACCATTAACTGTTGGAACATCTGAGTCAATTCAAAACATTGCCACCCAGAACTATTGGGGTCATTATTCACCATAGGTGGTGGTGTCTTACCTTCTGCATGCCCACAAAGAACGGAGGGGGAGTTTCGGCGCTGGCCAATGACACAGAGTCATGGTTCTGTAATTCGAGATCCTTACGATCCTGTCTTCGCAAAGACCCTAAGCGCTGGTGGCAGTGTCTGAGTGCTCTGCGCTGCCATTTTTGGCGGGCTTCTTTGCCTGCCTTTCCGACTGCAAACCACTCCGAAAATTGCCTGCGAGAGAAAGGAGCTGCACTCTAGTCCTGCATCAATTTCTCTCAAAGAGTTGTTTTTCAACTACTCTTTATCGCTGCATAAAATAACTCATATTGAATCAATTGGAGCATATTGAAATGTTGGAAGTAGTGTGTAAGAGGGTTGGATATGTTATATTAAGTGGTGTGTAATGTGTTGTGTAACAGGGATTAATGTGGTGTAATGGGGTTGGATATGGCTTATGAGAGATCAGAATGGGGTGTGTGAGAGGGTTGGAAGTATTAAGAGGTTAGATTATGATGTGGAATAACAGGATTGAATGTGATGCCCGAGAGGGTTAATGGTGGTATATTAAGAGGTTATACAGTAGGTGGTGTGTAACAAGATTGGAAATGCTGTGTAAGAAGGTTGGATAGAGTGCGATGGATGAATGATATGGTACAGTATATTAAAAGGTTTGATGTGGTGTGGACCAGGGTTGAAAATGGTGTACAAGATAATTGGAAGGAATGTTGAGAGATGAATATGTGAGAGGACCGGATGGATTGGGTGAAAGTGGTTGGTGGGGGTGCAAGATGATTGGATGGGGGTGTACAAGAGGATTAAATGGGAGTGTTTGAGAGTGTTTAGTGAGATGTGTAAGAAGGTTGGTTGGATTGGGTGTGTGAGGGGATTGGATGGAGTGTGTAAGAGGATTGCATTTGGTGTGTGATAGGATTGGATGGAGTGGGTAAGTGGATTGGATTGGGCGTGTAAGAGAATTGGATGTAATGTGAGAGGATTGGATGAAGTGTGTGAGAGGATTGGATGGAATGTAAGAAGATTGGATGAAGTGTGTGAGAGGATTGGATGAGGTGCGTGAGATGATTTGATGGAATGTGTGAGAGGATTGGATGAGGTGCTTGAGATGATTTGATGGAGTGTGTGAGAGGATTGGATGAGGTGCGTGAGATGATTTGATGGAGTGTGTGAGAAGATTGAATGAGGTGTGTGAGGATTGGATGGAATGTGAGAGGATTGGATGACGTGCACAACATTACTGAATGATGGGTAGTGTTAAAGTTTTTCAGAAGGTTGCATGAGGTTGAATGGGTGTGCGATTATGGCCATTGTTTGCACTTTTGTACCTAGATAGCCTTTGGCAGAATGATTCCTGCGTAGGGAGGGGATGTGATGGCAGTTCAAAGATGCTCTGAAAATGCTTCATGGACCAGCTGGGAGATCCTGATGCCGAGCCGTAGATCGGGATGCCGCATTGCTAAAACACATGGAAACGCAATGGGAGAAAACCATTCGCTCAACATAGTCATCAATACACTCTTTATACCTGTATTACTATTTCATTATCCCTCTCTTGAGGTGATGAAAATATTTTTTGCAAAGTAAGCATCTGAAGAAATTGGGAAGCACACTAGAATTAGGAATGCAAAGGAAAATATGCACATGATGATGCATCTAGGACTACCTCTTTAACCATCCTCAATTGTTCTCATGAAGGGAGGAGGGTCGGGAGGTACTCTTCACGCCTACTCTTTGCGAATTATGTGATGTGAAACTAACAGTTATGGGAGGAAGAGAGACACCTCTGAAGCAGTTTACACATTCAAGGGATACCTCAGATGCACTCACTGGTGTTACACCTCGTGTAATACACCCAGCCACATGATCTCATCTCCATCATTAATCATTAACATTCTTGAAAGACATCAATTTAGGACATTTGAAGAAAATCATGCATGATTTCGTCAAATGTCCTAAATGTTGTGTCTTAAATATCGTAAATGTTGTGCTTCAAATGTCCTAAATGTTGTGTCAAAATTCCACTTCCATGTTTGCTCCACGTGCCGGTTGAATCTGCAGCTTCTGCTTCCACTTCAAGTGTTCCCTACCGGATTAGTTGTTTTTTTCTGTTATATTTTTGTTGCTGTGTTGGTTTGTGTTTTTGTCCAATTTTCCAAAAGCAAAACAAAAAACTGTCCAAAAAGCAAAAACAAACAAACAAATAATTTAATTTTCACCCGAAAACTTGACAGGGAATGCAAGCAGCCATCTCATTTCAGGACTGGTCTCCTATAACAACTGCCCCTGATATTAACTCAGCCTACGAATTCTTCCACAGAAACCTTCTCTCTCTCTTACGCACAGATCCATCCCATCTCGCCTTCAGTATCCTGGCCTTCCTGCTACACATGGTACACTGAAACCTGTGGTGAGGCAGTTGCCTTGAAATAACTTGCCTACTCATCCTGGAAAGCACACATGACTGAAAGCAATCACAGATCATTCCCCAAAGCCCCAAAAAGTGTGTGTCCACTCTTAAGAAGTCCGTAAACAACATCAGTCTAATCTCAAAATTTAACTTTCAAACGTGTCTCCCTCCTCTAAAACCTGGTGGCATCTTGTTCTGTCTCTGGAGAATGCTCTGCCTCCATCCCTTTTCTAACTTCAAATGACAGCACAGCTGACTCTGCTCGTAATGAGGCTGAATGCCTCAATTCTGTGTTTGCTTCCAAATATTGTGTCACCAACCCCTCACTCTCTGTACCCACCCTATGCAGTTATCCCTAACTGCTCCTGCATTGTATTTTTCAACTGAGAAGGTAGAGAGGTTTCTGCTAACGCTCACCCTATCAGGGCTGGTGTCCCTACCTCGCACCTTGCTCAGCTTGATGACGTGGAAACAAGGTCTTCAAGATCATTGCAATATCCCGCAATAAAGCTGAGGCTACTGGCCTATCACTTTCACATTGCAGAAAGGCCGATGGTTTCTCATTATTCTACTGCTTCCTTTTTGGTCTAGCACCCTCTGTCCATTCCATGTTCTGTCCCCCAATATTCACCCGGAAAGTTTCTGCAGGGCACGTGGTCTGCCAGCAACCGTTTTCTGGGGAAATTCTCAAAAATCCAAAATCTCTGCTCACCTCCTCTCATTTCTTCCTCGTTTATTTCCCGCCAGTGGACCTAACTTCCACATTCTCTTCAATCTCATTCTTCCTCAGAGGTGTTCAAGACACCATCTCGGATCATGCCTCATCTAAAACCATGGCCATGCTACCCCCATTAATCTTCCCCAAAAAACATCTCTTACCAAGTTTCCAGTTTTTCCTTCCTCAGAGCTTGCTTTTGTATCCACCTTGTCCACCCCAGGTGTCCTCTAGCCCTCATTTATCACAGATCCTTTATATCTACAAGTCATCCTCTACTTTGTGCTTCAACCCTACTGTTGGTGTTGTCATCGTCGCCCCACCCCTTCTTTTGATCTGTTGCGTCATGATCTGTCCTGTGCTTTGGATCCTCTATGAGCTTTGACTCTGTGTACAAAAAATGTTTTCGTACTCTTTCGGAAATTTGATTTCCAGAGTACATTACAACTAAACAGTGAAAAACATCGAATCAAACAGCGATCATCTCTTCTGAACTTCTAATAAGGGGAGATCAGGGAGAAAAGGAAATTACAACTAAGTAAAGATTTATCGAGTGAGAATGAAAGCGTACACAGACAGCAATTCACCAGGTAACCTCACCCATTAAAAGCACAAATACAGGATGCATCATAAGTCACGTTACCACATACAGGTATTGCATGCATGCTTATGTGCAAGGAAAAATATATGTATGGAATGTATGTAGACATTAGTCACATTACTTACAGTATATAGTTGTATTGGCTGACAGGATGGCCTAGAGGTATGCACACTCACCTCTAAGCTGTCTCGCCTGGGTTTGATTCCTGACCCAGCTATAAACTGTCAGTTCAGCTTTTCACAGGCAGGGTGATTCATCAATGTGTGTGCCATCCTTCGGATGGTTGGACGTTAAACTGGGAGTGCCGTCTGCCAGCATGGGTTGGTGGACGTTAAAGACACCATGGTGTCCTTCGCAAAGAGTAGACGAGTATCGCCAGCACCATGACCAAATTCCAAATTCCTGCCACAACTAGGCGAACGTCAGGCCAAGCCAGGCCGGTTTGTGAAACACTTGGCCCAAGCTTCCCCCGGCCGACCCCGCAAGGTGGGATAATTGTAGCTGTTAAAGAGCAGCAACTTATATAGTTGTATTATTAATATTCCATCCCATTTGCATCCACATAATGGAATTATAAGTGCCAAGAATGACAGTGAGTGTACCATCATTTTCCTAGCACAGTTCAATGCATCTCCATGTTCTCTTTGATAATGAACGCAACATATTTTTGTTTTGGGAGATAGTTGAAAATGCACTTCGTACAGCCTGCTACAGGTCCATCTGTTGTGTGATATACATATAAAATAGTCATAATTATATATATATATATATATATATATAATTATATGTACTGGATATTGGTAAAAGACAGCACAAAAAGTAATACAAGAACAAATTCTTTATTAAAACCTGACGTTCAGAGCAAGCTATTTCCCTTCCTTTGAAGCATTAAGGCGACACCGTTAAGTTCCATTGGGGACGGTTCGCAAGATGGATTGCTCCAAATCCTCGCCAATCACAGGGCTCCCCTACATTCAAATTATTCTGCCACTTTTGTTGACATTGTAATTTATTGCATAGTGCTTTGTACGCAATCAATCCTGATGAGCTCTAAGAAGGACAAAACCATGTTCGACAACTCCCCGATCCTATATTTTGACCTTAAATCCTTGGTCTTTAAAATAGAGTCGAGTGTTCGCTGCTGAAGCTGTCCAGGCACATGTGCTCATAGCGTTTAATGCCATGATGCATTTATCATGTCGGAAAGTCCATATGTTGGTGTACAAACACACAAATATTCACTGGTATAATTTTTAGAGAAGAATTGCACCATGTTCTCTTGGATTTCAGGTCACTGGTTAGTTTTCTCACTGGAATGATCAGGAAGGAACTTTGATACACGACATGTCACGTGAGTAGGAATTTGAAATAAAACTGAAAATGAAACTGAAAGAATTTGAAAAAATAAATAAAACTCCATAATTTACACAAGAAACCTAAAAGACTTCTGGCGGTAAATAAATAGCAAACTACGATGAGAAGTGGAATTAGTGACCTAATCAAAGATGATGGCACTGCTGCTTCTTCTGGCAGAGAAAAAGCGAAAGTTTTAAATAGGGCCTTCAGCAACCTTTTCACTGAAGAAAACCTGAATGATATTCCTGACATCAACCTCCCGTACAGTGGCCCTAAGAAAAATGACAGCAAAATAACCCTAGAGCTTGTGCAGTAGAAACTCTCTGCTGAATGCTAATAAATCAGCTGGCCTGGATGTTATACTCCCCCCTTCCAGAACTTTCTTCATGAAGAAGTTCCTCCACCTATGTGGATGAAGGGAAACATTATTATTATTATTTCGTATGCAGCCTGTGGTTACTGGTTACATCATTGCTGGGAATCGTGCGCCCTGTTCCCAGTAAGCTGGTACTCATTTTGCCGACCTCGGAAGGACGACAAGCTGAATCAACCCACCTTGTGTTATTTAATACAAGACAGGGGATTAAATTCAAGATCCCAATATCTTAAGTCAGCAACAGCGACTCAAACTCAACACCAGGATTTAAAAAAACATAACTGCCATTCACAAAAATGGCAGCAGGAAATCATCAGGGAAGTACTGACTGATCAACCTGACCACTTGTGAGTAAGGTTCTTCAGTAAATCATGAGAGATACCCTCACAGACCACATGATCTACTCAGAACATTTAAAACAAATGTCCAACATGGCTTCAAAAAGTGTTGCTCTTATGCCACCAAGCTCCTCTAGGAGCTGGAAGATTGGATGAAAATGTTGAGTGAAGGCAAGACAGTTGATGTCCTCGTTCTCGACTTCCGCAAGGCCTTCAATTTGGCCCCCACCAGCTAAAAGGCTTGTGGAGCAAGAGTATGCTCTGGGAATCAGGGACTCTCTCCTGAAATTGAGTGAAGCTTTCTTGATAGCTAGGTCATGAACAACTCAAAATCAGACTGGACAAAAGTATGAAGTGTAATCCCCGAGGTAGCATGCTCGGGCATACTCCTATCCTGTTGTTTATCAATTTTATTTACCTTCTGTGATCACTGGATCACTAACAGAGTACAGGTCTATGCCGATGATACTAAAATATACGGCCCAGCAAATGACTATCACCACTCTTTGTCCATTCACGATAACCTGGACAAACTAGCCTTGTGGTCTCAGTAATGGTAACTTCCTATAAACCCAGATAAATACATGACCTTTAATCTTGTGAAAGATGCTATATGATGGGCTTGGACATGTCATTGAAGAAAACAAATCTCGTAATCGACAATGACCGAACATTCCATCATCACGTCTTCACTGCAGTCGCCAAGGAGAACCAGTCAATTGGGATAATATAATACATCCTTCACAACATTCGTTGAAGTTACCTTGCCACTGCTGTTCAAGTCTCTGGTCTGACCCATCTTGGAAAATGGCAACAATTGGCATTGTCTCCCAGATATGCAGCAGATCGCAACAAATTAGGGAAGACAGAGAAAAGGGCAACCAAATTAGTCCCTACCATATGTCATTTCCCCTACCAAGAGAGAATGAGACACCTGAATATGTACTCTCTACATTACAGATGTAGACGAGGTGAAATGATAAAGGTTTTCTGGGTCATAAAAAGACTGGGCCACATCAACCTTCACCACTTCTTCATGCCTGCAACTACTAACTCTACCAGGGGTTATCCCATAACGGTGTTCAAGCCCAGATGTAGGCTACTTCTCAGAAGCAGTTTCTTTATTAAAAAGAGTAATCGAGGATTGGGAAAGCCTCCCAACTTGCCTGGTGGAATCCACATCTGTAACAACCTTTAAAAATAACTTGGACAAATTTTGGCAAAGTTAAATCTTTACCCTGCACTGACTGCCAGTATGCATACCTTCCTGTTTAAAATCGTATTCCTTTTACACAAATTAATCACCTTGTGGCATGAATATTGGTGTTTGTGTGTGTGTGTGTTTGTGTATGTGTGTGCATGTGTGTGTGTGTGTGGTGTGTGTGTGTTGTGTGTGTTTTGTGTGTGTGTGTATGTGTATGTGTGTGTGTGTGTGTGTGTGTATGTGTGTGTAGGTGCGTGTGTGTGTGTGTGTGTACATGTGTGTATGTGTTTGTGTGGTGTGTGTGTTTGTGTGTGTGTATGTATGTGTATGTGGTGTGTGTGTGTGTGTGTGTGTATGTGTGTGTGTCTGTGTGTGTTGTGTGTGTGTTGTATGTGTGTGTATATGTGTGTGTGTGTGTACGTGTGTGTATGTGTATGTGTGTGTGAATGTGTGTATGTGTGTGTGTGTGCATGTGTGTGTGTGTGTGTGTGTGTGTTTTTGTGTGTGTGTGCGTGTGAGTGTGTATGTGTGTGTGTGTGGTGTTTGTGTGTGTGTGTGTGTGTGTGGTGTGTGTGTGTGTGTGTTTGTCAGTGTGTGTGTGTTGGTTGTCATCTCCATATGCGGGTTTCAGAAAGTGGAACGGAGCTCTCCCTGGTCTTGAAGTATCCACCTTACTGTTTGTGTGTGTGTATATGTACTGTATATATGAGTGTGTGCACGTATAGGCGTATGTGTGTGCTTGTGAAAGTTGCGGTTGTTAGTTGCTATCCATGCACGTGGGTGGGTTTCAGGAGATAGAAAGAACAGAGACCAATCAGGTCTCAAAGTATCCACTTCGGTGTGTGTGTGTGTGTGTGTGTGTGTGTGTGTGTCTGTGTGTGTGTGTAACCTCCATGTTAATTCAAATGGTGTTGTTTGTGTTTGTGTTTACTGTGTGTATTTAGCAAGTGCTTGTGCATATGTTTATATATTAACTATGTACTGTTCTTGCATTTGGCAAATAAAATTAATTCATAGACTTAATCTTGTTAATCTGTGACATGTAAAAGTTTTGAAGGTCTTAAATGCTTTTTTTCAGGGCTGTAGTTCATTGCTCTTTTTGACAATCTCACATTCATGTCCACAAGGTTCTCACTAGATGTGTGTTCAACACAAGCTTTGCACTCACCAGAACAGCAGGTAGCTCTTCGGTGTGAGGAGGAAGGCAAAGCGAAAGACCCGGGGGCTTCTTAGTGTGCAGATTGCTACCCATGCCATGGCTCTCCATGCTGGCCTCCACCAGCCCTCCACCCTCTTTGTTAATACACCTGCAAGCACGTGCATATGATGGAAAGTATTGGCAGCAGGAGCATAGAATGTGCTAATAAGCAGGAGTGGGTAAAAAAACAACCAACATCACGTGTTTTGGGAAGCACATCCACATTCAACACTGTGCCTGCAGGGCCAAGTTTCATTTTTAACGTGCAATACGAATCACAATTGGTGTAACTACAGTGATGAAGGAATAAAATATTAAGTTGCTATAACAGGATAATTCAGCTTTAATTTCATGTCATTAAAAAAGGCGACAGCAGAATTAATGGAAAGTACTTGTTCATTCAATTGAGTTCAGTCAACAATTGAGTTCAATCAAAAATTGAGTCCAGTTAACAATTGAGTTCAGTCAACAATTGAGTCAGTCAACAATTGAGTTCAATCAAAAATTTAGTCCAGTCAACAATTGAGTTCAGTCAACAATTAAGTCAGTCAACAACTGAGTTCAGTCAACAATTAAGTTCAGTCAATAATTTAGTGCAGTCAACAATT
This sequence comes from Myxine glutinosa, assembly GCF_964187855.1. NCBI lineage: Eukaryota > Metazoa > Chordata > Myxini > Myxiniformes > Myxinidae > Myxine > Myxine glutinosa. Next base: position 114,277,891 of record NC_136263.1, on the reverse strand, counting down.
AAGTCAGTCAACAATTGAGTCAGTCAACAATTAAGTCAGTCAACAATTGAGTCAGTCAACAATTGAGTTCAGTCAACAATTAAGTTCAGTCAATAATTTAGTGCAGTCAACAATTCAGTTCAGTAAACAATTCAGTTCAGTCAACAATTGACTTGAGTTAGTCAACAACTGAGTCAGTCATCAATTTAGTTCAGTCAACAATTGAGTCAATAAACAATTGAGTCAGTCAACAATTGAGTCAGTCGACAATTGAGTCAGTCGACAATTGAGTCAGTAAACAATTGAGTCAGTCGACAATTAATGTCAGTCAACAATTGAGTAAGTCAACAATTGAGTAAGTCAACAATTGAGTAAGTCAATAATTCAGTTCAGTCAACAATAGTCAACAATTGAGTAAGTCAAAAATTGAGTGCATATACACTACCGGTACCGGTCAAAAGTTTTAGAACACCTCAATTTTTCCAGTGTTTATTGAAATTTAAGCATTTCAAGTCCAGTGAATAACCTGAAATGGTACAAAGGTAAGCAGTAAACTGCACGAGGTTAAAAAAAAAGTTTAGAACCTTTAGAGAAATTGCAAAGAAAGCCAAGGTGTCAGTGAGTAAAGTTTCCTACACCATCAAAAGGCACTTGGAAACTGGAGGAAACTCTGATAGGAAGAGGTCTGGCATACCCAAAGCCACAACAGAATCAGAAGACAAGTTTCTGAGAGTCAACAGCTTGCGTGATAGGCGGCTCACAGGACAACAGCTTCAAGCACAGCTTAACACTGGTCGAAGTAAGCAAGTCTCAGTTTCAACTGTGAAGAGAAGACTTCGAGCTGCAGGTTTGACAGGTCGAGTGGCAGTAAGAAAGCCATTCCTAAGATAGCAAAATAAGAAAAAGAGGCTTGCCTGGGCCATGAAGTACAGCCAGTGGACTACTGAAGACTGGAAGAAGGTCTCATGGACCGATAAATCAAAATTTTAAATCTCTGGTTAATCACGCAGGGTTTTTGTATGCCGTCCAGTAGGCGAAAGGATGGTTCCTCAATGTGTGACACCAACTGTCAAACATGGAGGGGGAAGCGTGATGGTCTGGGGCTCTTTTGCTGGATCCAGAGTCGGTGACTTGCACAGAGTGACTGGCACCCTGAACCAAAAGGGCTACCACAGCATTTTGCAGCGCCATGCAATACCCTCTGGTATATGCCTAGTTGGTCAGGGGTTCATCCTACAGCAAGATAATGACCCTAACACACACCTCCAGGCTATGTCAAAACTACCTTCAAGGAAAAGAACAAGGCAGTAGTCTTCCAATCATGGAATGGCCAGCACATTCTCCAGACTTAAACCCCATCTAGCTGGTTTGGGATGAACTGGACAGAAGGGTGAAAGCAAAGCAACTTACAAGTTCAACACATTTGTGGGAACTTCTGCAACAGTGTTGGGAAGAACTTCCTGAACAATATTTGATTTCCATTGTAGAAAGTATGCCACGAGTGTGTTCAGCGGTTATATCTGCAAAAGGTGGCTACTTTTCCGAGTCAAAAATTTAAATTAAATTTTGTTAAACAAAATGATTCTATGATTTGTTTTTATCTCCAATTGTTTATTTGTTCTATGCTTAATTTCAGAGTACATTGAGACATTAAACTGCGTAAATTTCAATAAAAACTGGAAAAATTGAGGTGTTCTAAAACTTTTGACCGGTGGTATGTATATATATATATATTATTTACGGACGCTTTCCGACGGTTCTGTGATTTTTCCGGTGTACCGGCTTCATTTTCCAATGACAACGTTGACAACGTAGATTTATGTTCAATCCAATATGGCTACCAAACTACGTGACCGACGACGTCAACAGTTTAATTTTCCCATACAATTTTTGTGTAGATTATGCTCAGCAAATTACAAACTGATCAGATGAAGCATTTTACTTGTCTAATTATGACATCATAATGAAGGCACTGATGACATCGTCACGAATATATGTTGTTTCTCATGTGGAGTACTTGACAGTCTTTTTCTTTTTTTTGCATGGAGTGGTTTTGGAGATATAGAGATGCAAAGTTTCACGGGTTTTCCATGATGGCGCCCATACCAGTGACCTATGACGTCAAATTATCATTTAAAAAATTATACAGGAAGAGGCGCTCCAATGGTGAAAATTTCTTGGAAATCGGACCAACGGTAGTAGAGAAAAGCAGACTCACGTTCTGTGCGGACAAACAAACAGACAGACAGACAAACTGATCCAAATGCAATACCCTATCCTCTGGCAAAGGTAAAAACAGTCAGAATAACAGACCAGACCAACCAATATACATGTGAATCTTCAATTTTGCAAATAACAATTAAGCAGAGATTTAACAAAGTGTGAAAGTTTCATTGCACTAAATATTGTTTCACAATTAATAAGTAAGTGCTTTAGCATTCCTCTAAAGTAATTCCTTTAATAATGCAAAATACAACCAAGTTTGTACGAGTTGTGCTGTACGTAAAAGGAATGATCGTTAATTAGCGTGAATGTTCACACGTTCTTATTTGTGTTGGTCCAAAAGTTTCCACTTCCGTAGACCAATGGGTGTAACACTTCACTCTCTTATTTGAAACTGGACTCATTTTACTTTTTCGATTTTTATTTTTCGTATTTCATTTCCTCGAGAGGTTCCAGGTAAAACCGGTACAAGGTAGGACTTGTAACAAGTAAATCCTCCAGTCACACCTTATCTTAATTCCCTGAATTATGTAATATGTGAACGTCTAGACATCCCAAAATGCAGAACTACTCCCAGGAACTAGTAGATGACAGCATTTGGTGACATCAGATTGTTGGAATCCCAGTTCTTGTTTCACAAATTAAATAAACAGCAAGCTCTTTAAAACGTCATAGGAAGTGAGAAATTTTGCAGGTCAAAGTCCCGGTGCATTTTAGCGAATTACAAACTCCGTACAATCTGAGGAGGCTTTCGTCAGCTCTGAGACAACACAAATGGAATGTTTTAAGTTATCGGTGATGTTGAAGAGTTCAATTCTTTGAGCTGTTCTGGGAACCATGTGGTAGAGAAGATTGTGGTGGCTCAGATTAGGTAACAAAACGTGCCTCTTCAAACAAGCTCTTTGGAAATGATGGATTGTAACCAGAGAGCCTTGTGAGAAAATCTGCTTGCAGAACCATGCATGTGTGAAGTCATTTCCAAACTCTTTAATTGACCATGTCTCCTTTTGGTTTCTGAGATTTTCCGAGGTTCTGAATAAGAAGGACACTTAGTGCAAAGGACACCATGGAACCTTTGATAATTCACCTGCGAGTCATGGAGGCACCACACGTAATGACGACGATCAACTACGATAACCCTCTCACGGGGTTATCGTGCACATAAAAATGACCTAAGCCTTGTAAAGTAATTGAATCAAAAGTAATCTTTTTTCTGTAAGTGTAATACTGTGTAACGTATGAGTATGTTAACATCATTAGGCAAGAGGAAGAGCACAATTTAATGCCTGGATTTTAACCAAATGAGGGATCAACCCCAGCAAATGATTCAATCAATTTCAACAAATAACCAACAAGGAGTCGGATACTGAGAATAAGTATTTTTTTCAGGGAAATACAAATAAATTTAATTGCCTTTAAATGTAGGAAATGCTATTCTGCCTATATATCTCATGGGGGACACAGGACAATGATGAATCATGCTTGCACAAGTAGTTGAGTAGAAGGATTGAGTTGGATAGGCATCTAGAAACATTTTGGATGCAGGGGTACATAGATGGGTACTTAGGAAGACTGGGATCTTAGGTAGCAACCATGACCGGTTGGGATCTTAGATAGGGATCTGTGATATTATACTTATGTAGTGATGGTGACATCTGTGAGTAGGTATTGTCCAAATGTGAAAGTGCTATCGATGGTTGTTCATACCGTACACAACAACCGTCTTCTCTCCAGTGATATACATCAAGGTGAACATGAGGATAGTAAATTTGATTCAATGTTAATTAATTGGTTTATTAAGTTAACAATTGACGATGTTGATTAGATTCATTTAGCCCAGGAACCAAATTGATTATTGGTCAGAGTTGGTGCCAGGATTGGCCTTTAAATTAGTAAAACCTCCAAATGATTCTGCTACAGCTTTAAACAACTGCCCAATGGTCACATTCTGTCAAACAGGGAAATCAACACCCCAAAGGTAAACAAAAGATTTATTGAAACCGAAAACAATGTCCAAGTAATATATGGTTCCAACAAGCAGATCATATGTACAAGGAACCAGGTTGGATATCAGGATTGTGTTGATTTAAGGAATATACCCACTCATGACCAAATAATATACCACTTTGGGTAGTCATGCAAAAGTCATCATTAGTTACAGTTGCCATTCCAACATCCTTTAGCTTAAAATGATAATAAAAAAGGAAGGGATGACATCCCCAATGGTGATCTACTAATCTATTATAGTGACCTTTCACATGTGACTCGCATAGAGGATGAATAGATCGTTTTGAAGCTGTTTCAAACTATAACTTGCTGCATATATTTGGTGCCATTAGAATGCAAAATGGAGCCATTCATTAAGGCTCTGATATGTGTGAGTAAAAAGGAAGACTGTTTTGTTACTCTCACAGAGACTTTCTTCCGTCAGTAGCATTAAAATGCTGCCCGTTGGTCAGAGACGGATTACACTAGAGCGGGCAGCTTTGTGTGAGGGGCTGGCACCGGCGGAAGTCCACAGATTCAATTGAAAGGACAATAAATCGGTTGTCAAAGCACAAAGTAAAGCAACTGACTATGGAGCTATTCACTTCCTGTGAAAGCTTCTCAATCAGACCCCTTTTCACCCATTTGTAGCTTTTCTGATTCTGTCAGATATGACTTGAAAAGGTCATTATGCACCAACACATGTGATGTCCTTTGGGATTGTTGGCTTTCACAAAAACATTTTTCTTCACATCGATCTTTGGTTCATAAATCATGTTCGGTCTGTTTCACATTTTCTATCTGACCCGATGTCTCATGATGCTGGGAAAGCAAAGAGGATAGTATAGTCCAGGAGCTGACACTCTTAAATTTGAATTTTATCTCCCAAAAGTTTTTGAGGCTTGTTTCTAGGGTAAAAATGTGTCAGGAATCTGAATGCGGATGTCTGACAAAAATCTACTTGAGCACTTTTTCATGTATTTACGTTAAAGTGTGGAACTGTCAAGAGTACTTTGAGCAAAATCACTCATGCCAAAAAATGGTCAAACAGATTTACTCATGTAAATTTTATCCGAATGGATATAAAATATACAAGTCAGGAGAGGACGATGGTTCACGAGCGAGTGGTATTCAATGACAAAGGATAGACTCTCACCGAAACAGGCCTGGACAGGCCAGGCCCGGAAATGTCAAAACGAAGGTTACTGACCTTGAAATGAGATAGAAAATAATGTATAATCAGTTATGAGGTTAGTTAGCTACACAATACCGAAAATTCGGTTGGATTCCGACAACTTTGAAACTTTGACCTTTGTGACCTTCAAAGGTCAAAGGTCGAAGATTCTGAAATTTGTTGGAAAACTTGTATTTCATGATGTATGTGATAATATAAGATCATGTACGACATTTCACCCTATCAGGAAGCGAACAATGTAATAAAACCATCAAAAATCGACTTTTCTAAATTTCGTGACCTTGTGACCTTGACCTTGGGGCGAAAATGAAAAATCCAGCTCCGTGGGGCTAGACACATGACATTGGCCTAACCAAATATTGAAACCCCTGTCAGATTCCACCAAACCCCTCGGAGAAGATGTAGCTTGAACTCGATTACCCCCTAAAAAGACATCTTTTTGGGGTGTGGCTCCGCCCACAATGGGCGCAATACGCCCAATCTAGGCAGGACACAACTAGATCATGATATCAACCTCCCACCCAAGTTTCATCAAGATCGCATGATATCATCGGGTAGATATGCTGCGGTCAGACAGACAGACAGACAGACACACACCCATGACGAATATAGTGGTCACTAGATAACTCGTGAACCAATTAATTATTTATATATACAATATTTTGATGATTTTTCCTCATTTTTATCCAAACACCGTTTCCAATTTTCACTTATGTAGTTATCGTATCGCAGGAATGTTTCTACTTTTAGCACGTGAATTGTTGCTATTGTAGTCTATGTTTAGTGGTGATGGTATTTTAGTGGTGGTAGTGGTTGCATGTCATGCATTTTCTTTCTTTTTCCAGATTGTAAATAGCCTGCAGAGTTACCATAGCCTGGAGAGTTACCATGATTAACAAGAAAGACAAAGACCATATCTGCTTTCTACACCTACATGCTTACAGCTGCACCAACCCCAGTATCATCACCTATCCACAGAAGCTACCGACAAGTCGTGCCAACACCCCTACCCCTATATCTCCAATGCATCCAGTATCCTATCTAATACAGATTTAAACGAATCCACCTGCTGTTCTGCAACTACCTTTCCAGGGAGATCATTCCATTCCATGCATTAACCAATCTCAGCTGAAAGACCCCTTGCCTTAAGACTGTCCCAAATCTCATATTATTTACCCTCAATCTATGGCCCCTAGTCCGACTGTAGCATCACTCTGCTGAAAAAATCCACTGCACCTATCTTGTCCACACTCTTCATTATTTTAAACATCTCAACCAGATCAGTTCGGTGGTCTCTCTGTCCTCAACCACCTTCTTTTGGTCTTGCACCTTCAGCTCATTCCGTGCTTTGCCCCCCCCCCCTCCCCTCTACCTCCCTCCAAGTTTCTGCAAGGCACACATCCACTATCAACCCCCTTCTGGTGAAACTATCGAAATCCAGGATCACTGCTCACCTCCACTCAAGTGTTCCTCTTTTTTTCCCATGTGTGGAACCAACTTCCCTATTCTCTTCAATCTCATTATACCCTCCACATCTTCAAGACAGCCTTTCCCCACCATCTCAGATCGTCCCAAATCCTAAACCATGATCTTTCCTACCCTTGTTAACATCCTGCCCCTCACCCCAATCCCTCCTTCATCCAAAATTTGCAGTTTTTCCTCCTTGAAGTTTCCTTCTGTCCACCCCATGCATCATCTTGTCCACCATTCCTTCCCACACCCATTGTTTGTCTCCCTCTATCTTGGCCTTCTTCTCTGCTGTTGGCGTTTTCCCCCTATATCTACTGTTAATTTTGCGTGCGACTCTACCATTCCTTTTGCATCCAGTTATGTCCTGATCCATTCAGTGTATGAGCTTCTCCATGGGCCTCGACTATGCATACAATTTTTATAAATAACAATAATCCCCTCGCAATCATCTTCTTTCCAATGTATAATACAGTAGACACAAACAGCTCAGCATTAAAGTATTATCAAGTACTGGATGACCAATGTCAAGTTCGTAAATATAGTTATGGTGTTCAGCCAGGAATGTAATTAAAATAATGTGGACTTGTTCATCTATGCTCTTGAGCAGATGATACCAGTATTCTTTGCTTGCAATAGGCCCAATTATGCCAGATAGAAGGTTCGCTACCACCTATCGCTTATCAATATGGACAACACACATCCTCTTGTGTGTCGTATATTAGAAGAGGGAGCTCTTTCAGTGAGACAAAACAACATGACCTTCTCATGCAAGCCATTATATATGGATCTCTGCTATATCTGCATTATATACCTGTGTTCCTACCCTTGTTAACAGCCCTCCTCTTGCACCCCAATCCCTCCTAAATCCAAATTTGCAGTTTTCCCTCCTTGGAGGTTCCTTCTGCATCCATCTTGTCCACCACACACTGGATGTCAGCCAAGATGGATATGACACGAGAACAGACAGTTAATACTGATGCTGCATCACGTGGCTGACAGGTATAGGATTATTCGCAGAGTCCGAAACAGCACGAAAGCACTGGATGGTGACAAGAGTAGTGTACAGCTCCATAGTTGGTAATCTACTCTCCAAGGCAGGCATGAGCTCATTACAAGACACCACAAAAGACCTAAAGGCTTACAGGGTTTAGAAGGACAATGAGGATCTAACCAGGGAGATTGATGATCCTCAATCTACAATGAATCCATTCACTCATGATGCTGATGATAATTTGTACTGTCTCACTTCTAGGCAGAAGGTTGCTGATCCTATAAAATATGACATGCTGAATTACTTTGAGAAGAGCCAGGCTTTGAGTGATGAATTCCAAGATGCTTCTTTTGCAGATCTCAGCCATTTTGAGAGGCCAATCCCCAGACATAAGGTCAATACCTTGTGGTTTAAAATAAGTTATGCAGGTGTTCTTGACCATCATCATTCAGGTATATCTGGGATTACAGAGTAATATATCAGATAATGTTTACTCCAGTAAATTGGTGGTTAACCATTTTTGGGCATGAGCGATTTTGCGCAAAATATTTTTGATGGTGCCACAATTTAAAGCTAATTTGTGAAACCGTATCCAAGTTGATTTTTCTCAGATGGCCAGATTCAGATTCCTGAGATATTTTTTTACCCTAGAAACGATCTTCAAACCTTTTGGGAGATAAACGTTAACTAAAAGTGTCAGCTCTTGGCCTAACTTTATGTGAATTGCAACGACCTTAGGAAGCAATGGACAAACTAATTTAGTGTATGTGAGTTGGACCATCATTCCAAGCATCACGAGACATCATTTCAGATATGAACGTGAAACAGATCAACGCAGGATCCACTTGATGTTGCCAAAATGGCTTTATTGGCAATGCATTCTCTCCTTGGTTGCCAGAGCTCAGCTTGGATCCGCATGGACCGAAATTCAATATGCTTTAGCCTGATAGGTGGGCCACTGCATTTTCAATGATGCCTTTTATTAAGCCAGGTCTATTTATATTATATTGAGGATATCAAAGCTACAAAACATTAATTTGCAATAGTAGGTCATTGCATGGGGTGACTGGATGACTTAGAGGTACGCACACTTGCCTCTAAGTAGTCTAGCCTGGGTTTGAATGCCGACCCAGATATAAACTGTTATCCTGGTGTTTCAAAGGCGGGGTCATTCATCAAGGTGTGTGCCGTCCCTCGCATGGACATCAGGGTGGCATCCCTTCTGCCGACATGAATTGGTGGTTTCCATCACGAAGGGTAAGCAAGCTATCGCCAGCACCATGGCCAAGTTCCAAATTCCTGCACTAAACTTAGTTGAACGTCATGCCTGATCAGCCAGTTCGTAAAAGTCTTTGGGCAAAACACAACAGGAATTTTGGGGAAAAAATTGGGACATTAAGGAAGAAGAAGAAGAAGAAGAAAGTGACTACAGGGCACGTAGATAAATGTGGACTTGTTCAAAATAAATAAAAACCCAGCATGCTCAAGTTCTCCAAGGACAATTTTGAAACACCCCTGAACTTACAACTTATCATTGAAATATATTAGGTAGGCTAACTCCCTCCCCAAGTCCCAAACTTTAGTATGTATCCCACTTATATTCACTCCTAAAATCGATTTCGATTGTAATGAATTTGCCCTGATTGATGCACAAAGCTTTGTTAACCTGACAGGTATCACATTATACATTAATACGACTACATCCTTGACGTTCCTGTTAATATAATAAGCTAATGTTGCCAACTTACGGTTGTTTGTCCATTCTCTATCTTTTTACATACTGAGCATCAAGCGATGAAGTGGCATGTGCCATTTATAAAGTCTTTGGTATGACATGGCCAGGGTTCAAACCACCGACCTTCCAGACTCAAAGCCAATGCCATAACCATTACCCCACAGAGTCTGGTTAAAGATAACAACATGCTATTTGATAGACATAACTTTGCATCCGCTCTGAGAGCAACAGTAGTTTGAAAAATCTTCCTTGCAAAAAAGTCAAAGCAAGAGCTTGTGAACAATATTGTTCACCACACCTTATTATATAAAATTATTTATTATAAAATATTTCCTCTTTCACATCGGTAATCATCTCCAGAGCTTCTGCAGTCTTTATGTAATGCGGAGATGCACACGTTTTATGTACATAAACACAAAACGAATAAAGAAAATAAACATGATGACAAGTTGAAGTTTCATACCAATAGTATAAATAGGAGTGTGGTATCTTCACAGCCTTATGCAGTGTTACGGATGATAAAACACCAGCACGCAGGCATACCAGAATGGCCACATCGAATTCGTGTTTAACCAAACTTATCTAACCCTTCACCTCTTATGCAATACCAGGTGTCATCTCAGATAAATGTGTCTTCTGAAGGCCATAAGAATGACTCGAACCGTGTTGGTCCATTAACAGCACGACACAGTCGATACCGAACGGGCAAGGCCTCTGGACCATGCCAACGTTTCCTTCCTTTCTTTGATCACAAACTCCATGGTTGAGCAGCACAGTCTAGATTTAGCATGCATGGGAGAAGGTTGGGACTGTAACATGGATTGCCGTAAAGGGGCCAGTGTGTTTCAGCTGCATATGCTGTGCTGGCATGATGGTGATTCCAGTAAAGGAAAGTATACGAGCTCCCAGAGGAGTGAAATTATTATTGTTTAACGAACTCAAAAATAGGCCACATGAACCTCATCACGAGTAAAATAAGAACAAGTGGTTATAAAATACATCAAATCTGCTGTTTGTTTTCCACAACCACAACCACATCCTCCAATCCCCTAACAGATTGCCAGCAGAAACTTGAAGTTCAAGCCACAGCCCTTGAAGTGTTTGATTGAAATGTAATCGTTTATGTGTTATCCTTTTGAAGTGGTGTTAAATATAACTATTTTTTTTGCTAAAATGACCTTTAAAAACCTTAACTTAACAACGGGCCAAGCTTAAAATCCACTTAACATTAACAAAACTTAACAAAACTTAACAAAACTTAACTTAACTTAACAAACAATAAATATAAACTAAATAAATTTTAAAAAAACAAAAAAAACATCTTGTTTCAGTTGACCATCTTCCCTTATGATCCAGCCTGTAACCACAGCAGTGTCGTCTTGTATGAGAGATCAGATAAAAGCAGGTCAGACTCATATCACACCTAGAATCTTATTCATTTTTAAGATAAAAATCATATTTCCGACAATTATAAAGCACAAGCCATGTGATGTCTCTAAGTGTTCGCTAAGTGTTACTCAGTGTTACTCACTAAGTGTTACTCACCATCAACTCGATCTGACACCGCATCTGACAACACGCGAGGGATGCAATTTGGCGTGACCCTAAAAACTCAGCAACGAAAAACTGTTCTGCCTCGCCTCACTGAGACGTCAGAGAAGGCCAATGGTGCACGATGGACGCTGGACAGATCATTTCACAGCCCAATGCATGTCTGGCCTGGCCTTCTGACTCGGAATCTAGCTATGACTTATGTGATATGCTTGTAGTGTAATGCAAGGCCTTTATTGTCATTAGATTTGTCACAGCTTCAAAATAATGACAGACGATGATGTTAAATTGTTTAAAACATTGTCACATCAATCATCTGAGTGGCATCTTCAAAAAGCACTACCACCAAATAAGAGATTCAAATTAGACTATATTAGACTCTTCTCTGATAAATGGAACGTGTCCTTCAATCCAGGAATATTTCAGTCGTCCGGAATTATGATCAAATGAGCCCACCTATCTATTTCCTTGGTCATCCACTGGAAGAGGTCCAGTCTCTTAAACTTCAAGGCCTCACCTTATGCAGTTCCAGGCATCATACATTTACCCAGAACTTGATCACACAAAGACCATGAAAATATTTCATGTCAGACACAGAAAAATTAAGAAAACTTTACGTTTTGCCAGTCAATCAAAAGTTAATTCAACTATAGTAACACCGTTTTGATATGTTATCCAATTGTCCGTCAGCATCCGACTGGAACAAATTATTGGAATTATGAGCAAGTTTCAGCGAGTGTCGCAAGTTGAGTTCGAGAGTCACTTAAATTATGAATAAAATCACAGTCAATAGAGGTCACAAGACAAAATAAAATACTAGCAGAATGGGAAATATATTTAAAATATGGACGGTTGAGAACCACAATCTACGATCCACAATAATTTGTCCGTCAAAGAATGAGTAAGGCTGATGGAGCACAGATTGGAGTGAAAAGCTAAGTGTTACTCACCATCAAGTACTGGTGTGATATCCACTTCAGCCAGGACTGCTTTTATCCACAGTTTAACAGATCAAAAGGGTCAGCTCTGATGGTCATTTGTACATCTATATGGCATTTAGTTATGAAATATGAAACATCAAATGTACTGTATATTCCACCTAATTTATCTCTACTTACTGACCAGAAAAAGACCAATGACCTTAGAACATCAAGATTTTCTGTTCAATCACTTCTTTCTTTCCAATGAAAACCACCACTCCTAACCCTCTTCCCCATCCCACCCACCCCAACCACCCACCTCTATGACTCACACTATAACTCCCTCTTGCCCAGAGGCAGTGAAACCACATGAGACATTCCACCAGTTTTGAATGCCAATGGAAAGGACTGCACAACCCAATGGGAATGGCTTCTGGCTTCGCAAGATAAAGTAAAAAAGGGAAAAAATTCTCGAAAGAGATTGAGGCTGAGAGATCATCATTTGACATTGGAAATACCTGTTATAACCGTTAGACAACCTGAGTTAAGGTTATGTAATTACTCTTCACTCTAAAAGGAAAATGTAGAACAATTTCCACAAACGGGTGATCTCTTCCGTTCATTATCCATCTAAAAAATGAAAAAAAAAAGCCGTCCATCTTTTGCATTTGCAAAACATTCCATCCGGAAATAGCTGTTCATATTCCTGGGTTCGAATCTCGGTCGATCGCCGAATTAATGCCAGGGGGGTTGACTCAGCCTGTCATCCTTCCGAGGTCGGCTAATTGAGTACCAGTTCACTGGTAATTCCCTGTTTGTCGTTGAAGGCGGCAAAAAGGGTTGGCGTCAGGAAGGGCATCCGGCCGTAAAACATTGCTTCAAAAAGGGGACCAAAAAACAACAACTACCACGGTCCCCGAAAAGGCCAACCCCCGCTTTGCGGGGAAAAATGGCCTCTAAACGGTGGTTTTATTCCTGAAGGACAAACTTCAATCGATATCACTCATATATCCAGAACTGCTGCAGGGTTTTAACCTTTCCCTATATTATCTCCTTTTTTAATACAAGGTCTAGGCTCATGAAAGAGCTAGGACATAACACATCAGGACACAACATAACAAAGAGAACAGCAGGATAAAGTGAAAATACCAACAGCAGGGCAGAGGGATAAAGTCGACGGAGACGGACAAGCAAGGGATGCAGGTAACGATGAGTGGTATGGGAGAAAACAAGGGATTAACGATGAATACAAGGGACGGGTGGCAGGTGGTTTAACGGGTGTAGAAAAGCTGATTGCTTTGGATGTGAGATGACTAGAGAAGGTGGTGAACAGGTGTCTTGAAGACCTTGAGATTGAAGAGAGTGCGGAAGGCAGTTCCACAAGTGGGAAAAGAGAGGAATAAATGCGTGGAGGTGAGAAGAGGTTCGGGAATTAGGCAGTTTCACTCGGTTGGGGTTGCAGGGGAACCGTATTCTTCCTGTAGATACCTGGAGGAAGGAGGGGACAGAGTTCCTCGAGAGGGTTGTTGAGAAAGTAGATGGGAGGGTTTGCAGAAAGAGAGTAAGTGTGTGGAATTTCTCAGGATTGAAAGACTTACTCCAAGTGTTTGACCAGATTGTGTTTTTATCAAGGACTGAGAAGAGGGAAGAGGATGCTGCCTGTCGGTCAGAAGGATGAGGGATGACACGGCAGAGATTGAAGTCATCAGCAAAAAGATAGAGGATTTTCCAGAGAGTCTGTGACATCATTCCTGAAGATTAGGAATAGGATGGGGGCAGAGAACACTGCCTTGGGGTACTCCAGCCTTTACAGGGGGAGGAGAAGAAAGGGTTCCATTGAGAGTCACACTTGGGCTACGAGAGTTGAGGAAGCCAGCAATCTAAGAGTAGAGCTCGCCTTGGATTCCAAAGCAGACAGTTTGCAGAGCAAGGCAGGATGGCAGACTGTATTGAAAGCTCGAGATATGTAAAGAGAGACGGCTCTGATCTCATGTCTGATAGTGAGGGCCTCCATCAATTGTTGGGAGAGTATAAGCAACATGTGCAAGGTACAGTGACCAGGTCTGAATCTGAATTGATGATCTGAGATGAGGCTGTTGGAGAAAAAGAATGATTTTATGCCAACTGTGATGATGGATTCCATGACGTTGCTGATGATTGGAAGCAACCTAATTGGTCTGTAGTTGAAAGGATCAGTTTTTTCACTTTTAATGTGATGCACTGATGTTGGCAGATTTCCAAGCAGATGGAAGATGACCTAGTTGTGGTAAATGATGGTGAAAATGGTGGAGATAGGAAGTGCAAGTGGGTGGGGGAGGCATCACATCGAAACTGGAGCTGGAATTTCCCATACAATAATCTCATTTTCCCTTTCAATCTCCCCTCCCATCATTTTCCTTCGACATCTCCCTCCCTATATCCACTTATATTCGTCTTTTACCCATATCCCCCTCTTCCTCTATCCCACAGTGTCCTCTCTACCTGGTTCTCCAGCATTATTACAAGGATATACAAAGACCTATAATGCAGGAGGAGGCCATTAGTGCTCTTTCCTTTTTAAATGCTGAGCATCAAGGAAGGAAGCAACATGGACAAGTTTAAAAGTATTTGGTGTGACTCAGTAGAACAGTACGCAGGCCCAGTCAAAAGCCTTCAAACTTGTTTTTATCTTGCAGGTGATGTCACTGGTTTACAGGTAACAGCGTTTTAGTACAACAGCGCATATTTGCCCATGTACATTTTTAACCTTCAGGCTAAAGCGCATGTTTTGATGTTTATCAAAGCGTTCTTTTTAACCTTTTAAACAAATTGGCATTTGACAAACAAGAAACACATGTTTCAGACCAATGTTTTAAAACTCTAACTTGGACATTGCCCACTAGTGGTTAGTGATTTTAATATGCCGGACAGGTCTCTCTCACTATTCCTTGCACCTTCCTCCTCTTTCCTGATGCCTCGCATTCTGTTTCCGCTGTCACAAAACTGATCGAGCCTGAAGGGCAGTTGTTCATGAGAAAAGCTCCTTCCAGGCTGAATCAGACATGACATAATCTTGGGCAAGAAACCCAGGATTCACAGAGGCCTCCTATGGCCGAACAAAGGTTGCCCTGAGCTTGGCACATGGCAAATGTGTGAGTGTGTTCCTGATGAGCAAGTCAATATGGTGGAAAATCCATCAGCTTCACAGCAAACAGTTTGCACTGAACTCGTGTTTGAGCATGAGCAGGTGTGCTTTACTTATTCATAAAGTGGTCAGAACTGTTCGAGCGCTCAGTATGGTTCAACTGCTGTTTAGTTTGTGAAAGTATACAAAGAATAACAAAATTATTATATTGATGGAATGGATGTGAAAGGAAAGGATTCTTGGACTTACAAAAGGGAACTTACACAATTAGGGAACAAGTCTATTCTGGAGTTTGTACGTCATGTCCACTTGATGTATAATCCTACATTTTAAGATACATATCATACACAACCCTTCTAATTAACCATCATCATGCCATATATAATTATTCAGCTCGTGGGTGCATGCATGTGTTTTAGACTCATATGCACTCCTAACCTGCTGAAAGCAGAGTTGAAATGTCGCTGTTGTACTTGGGGTGTGCCCAGGAAGGTTTTAAAGAATTAATACAATTGAATAGTTGTGGTGGGAGGGTGCAAGGGGGTTCCGAAAGGAGCATTGTTGAATTAGAAAATTAGATTGATGGGGTGTGAAAACACTGGATAGAATGCGGATGGTTAAAGGCTGACATGGACTTTTAATTGTTGACTGGGTGAATATAATAGGTTAATTTTGAAATTTTGTCCAAGGATATTGTGCAACCTGAACAAGATCCACGCTGGTCAAAGTAGTCTGGGTAAAACCAAGATTCCAGCTAATTTAGTCTCATGTGCTGCGGAGCAGAGGAGTCTCAACCATTAAGTTCCTTGTGATGGAAAACATCAAACCTGATCTGAAATGCACAGCAGTCAGACTGTACAATTCTGTGATGCATGCCTTTCGCATAGGTGTTTGTTTAAATCGTGCAACTGTAACATGCGATTGGCCTTTCGCATAGGTGTTTGTTTAAATCGTGCAACTGTAACATGCGATTGGCCTTTCACATAGGTGTTTGTTTAAATTTCGCATAGGAGTTCAACAATGGCCCCAAATTTGTAAGAGATTGAGCTTTCTCGTGTGCATCCCACTGCTGTCGCTCACGCAAACATTATACATTAGCAAAAGTACCCGGTGTTGCCGGGAAATGCAGGTTCGATTTGTGCCGAGAATATAAAAAACCGGGGGAGGGGCGAGAGAGGATGGGAGTGGGGAAAGGGGTAGGGGAGGAAGAGAGATGGGTAGGGGAGGAAGAGAGATGGGGAGGGGAGGAAGAGAGAGGGAGAGGGGAGTGAGAGAGGAAGGGGGTAGAGGAGGGAGGGGAGGGGGAAGGAGGGGAAGAGGAGGGGAGGGGAGAGGAGGGCAGTGGAATGGAGAGAGGAGGAGGGAAGGGGAGAGTGGGAGGGGAGTGGGGGAGGGGAGTGGGGGAGGGTGGAGGGGAGATGGTAGAAGAAGAGAGAGTGGAGGATATGGGTGGGGTGGGATAGGGGAGGGAAAGGGGATGGGAAAAGAACGGGGAGCAGGAGGGGGAAGGTGAGGGAATGGGATGGTGAGGGGAAAATGGGAGGGGAAGAGAGGGGATGACAGGGAAGGAAGTAGAGGGGGAAGGGGGATGAAGGGGAGTTGGAGGAAGGGGAGGGGGGAGGATGATGGGGAGGGTGAGGGGGAAGGTGAAGGGGAAGGAGTCAGGGAGGGAGGGGAGTGGGAGGGTAAGGAAACATTTTGAGGGGAAGAGAGAAGGGATGATAGCGGGGAGGAGGGGGAAGGGGAAGGTGAGGGACGAGGATGATAGGGAAGGGGGAGGACAGGGGAGAGAAGGGGAGGTGGGAATGAGAGGAAAAACAGACACAAATACCCAGTTTTCATTCATACAATCTCTTGGATGTCGATAAGCATGCATGCAGAGGTTGGTCCTGCTAGGTTTCATGGCTTCGGAGTTATGGAGGAGACACACATAGCCTTTTATTATTATACAGTAGATGATGAACTGCAAATTTTGAAGAAAAACAAGATGAATGTATGTGGAATTACAGAATAATTGGATGCCGGTGTTTGAAGGTGTGGAAAGAATCATTTATTCATGCGTGAAAAGTAATGTGGGTAGCAAAGGACCTCATGTTTGATCAAAAGACAATTACTGCAGCCATTGCAGTAGAGCTCCTGAAATGCTACCATAGGGACAGAGATGATTTCCAGAGGAGGACTGTAACATGCGATGAGATCTGACTTCATAATTTCACGCCAGTCAAATTGAGCCAGCATGAAATAGAGACTGCATTCTTGGTCCCAACCCCCAAAAGAGTTTGAGGCTTAGCCACCAGCTGGAAGGTTTATGGCAAGTGTTTTGGACTTTAATGGTTCAATCCAAGTGAATTTCACTGAATGTTGGAAAGGCTCCAATGCACTACTTGCATGAACTGTTATACAATGAAGTGGCACAAGCAATATGCAGACAACAGCCAGGTACACTGTCTTCCAGTCTTGATTTGCTGAATGATAATGGTCACACTCACATAGTAAATGTGACCACTAATACCCAAGTGGGTAAACGTGACCTTACAAAATCTAATGGGTGAGGACATTCTAATATAATCTTCAATACAGACTTGTCATCTTGGGATTTTTGATCTCTTTGGACCACTGAAAGAACATCTGGGTGGCATTATTTTTTGGTAAGATGTAAATTTCAAAGCAATTGTCCTAAAATGCTGCATATCCCTCACAAAGATTTATATGCAGATGGTATCAAGGCACAACCACGTCGATGAGACAAGTGAGGTCATGTAGCTGGAAGAGTACCTTGAGAAACAAGCATTCTGAGTATTGCGCTGCAATACATGTCCCCTACCAAAGTTCAAAGTGCCATAACTTTGTCAAAAATGATCGAATATGCAAATGTATGCACGGTTGATGCTGGTTTTCAAACTTGATCTGAGGTATGCTGAGACACGTGTGTCACGCCTCGCCTCGTTGATAAGCCCGCAAGGTCGCTCCGTGGAGTGGCCTGCACGTATTGCACTGTGTGAATTATATAAACTAGGGCGTGCCCGTACGTGGGTGCAAAAAAACATGCGTGCAAACAACAACAACAAAAAAAAACTTTGAAACCACGTGGCAGTAACGACCACAGAACCCCCCCCCCTCTATTTACATGAAATGGTTTGGTCCATTCGCAAAGCCAAAGCGAACGGCTTGCGAGTACGGTAGAACCCCCCCCCCCCCTCTATTTACATGAAATGGTTTGGTCCATTCGCAAAGCCAAAGCGAACGGCTTGCGAGTACGGTGACCATACCTTGGGAACCACTTGTCCGATTAATTTCAAACCTTGAAAAGGCACATCCTCGGGTCCCCAGCAATATACCTGGCAAGTTTCAAGTATATCGGACCCGTGGTTGTCGAGAAACAGCGGTCACAGACAAACACACACACACATACACACAGAGATTACTGGAATTATAGATAGATTATTACCAACTCACGGTCTGAGGTACAAGCGATTCAAGAGATATACATTTTTTTATGACACATTGGAGAAGCCAATGCGAGGTTTCTTCTTCCTCAGCTTGTCACAACTCTGTCAAATGCGATCGAGTTTAAAAAGTCAGAATTTGACCAAATCTGTTTTATTCGTTTGTTAATATACCTCAGCTAGTGACAAATCTTAAATTAGAATTTTATTTGAGGTTAAAATGACCGCGACAGGTCGTGTCCAACGATGCTTTCAGTCTGTACATGTGATAAATAATTAAATCCGCACACTTAACGCCTCTTCTTCTTCACGCAATAACAACTTCTAGCTTCCAGACCGTACATCCAATCATCTTGAAATTTTGCATAATTGTTACTCTTCATGACGTCTACTATAATATGAAGTTTCACGTCGATCAATAAAGCGATTCAAGAGATATCCATTTAAAAAATATTTTCGTTTAATTAACGATATCTGCCAAACCACATGAGCTATCGCAAATTCCAAAAGGACATTTTAGTAGACTGACATGCGGAACAGATCTGTGAAGTTTCCCCTCGATTGGATCAAAAATGAGGGAGGGGCTCGGTTTTAAAGGTTCATGCTGATGAACGTCATAACTCTGAAAGCATGTGATGCATGACGTCATGCTCGCTGACTTTTTTGTTCGTCATGGGTATGCGATTCTGCCTGCAAAGTTTGGCCTCGATCTGTTCAGCCGTTGCAGAGAAAAAGGGGTTTTTCATGTTTTCACGAAAAACAATATGTCGCCCGAATCACGTGACCTGTGACGTCATAATTACAATTAAAATATTCTACAGACCGAGTCCCTCCTATGGTGAAAATTTTATCTCAATCAGTCCTATTATTGCAGAGAAAATCGTTTTTAAAGGAAATTAAAACTTAAAATGGCACTGAGGTAAGGATCATCAGAATTATCAGAATTCCCAAAGTTCAAAGTGCCATAACTTTGTCAAAAATGATCGAAACGTCGTGAAGTTGGAACTCCATCTGTAACTTATCATGAGGAAACCATGTGCCAAGTTTGAAATCATTAGCATTAAGCGTTTAGAAAAAACGTCCGGAAAACTGTTCTTTGCATGACGGACTGACAGACTGACGGACTGACGGACGGAGGGACGGCGTGCAAACCTATAGTCCCCTCCGGTGTATACGGGTAGGGGACTAATAAGTGGGTTCATCAACTTGCCTGTACTTTCTGATTTCATAGGATTAAATGTCCACACACGAAAATAAAGTGTCCCTGTCTCTGTTCTCTGTGATGTCCCTGTTCCTGTTCCCTGTTCTGTTCTTGCGATGTCCCTGTTCTCCGCTGTTGTACTTGTGTGCTTCCCACTCTCTCCCCATATTGTCTCCCGCTCCCTTTATCTTATGTGTTAGGTGTCAGTTTGTTTTAATGTGATTAATGTTAGCTCTTATACGAGCCTTGATCTTGTACACACAAAAAAAAATTGGCCAGTGAAGTACAATAGGGTGAATATATATATATATATATATATATATATATATATATAATATATATATATATATATATATATTATATATATATGTATGTATATATATATATATATATATATATATAATATATATATATATATATATATATATATATATATATATATATATATATATATATAGATATATATATATATACAGACTTGGCATTTAATATGGAATATTTTTTTTTTCTTGACTTGGATTTACTTTCTTAACTCAGTATATCAATCTGGTGAGTTTCTTTTACACTTTGGTAATTTATTTGTTAAAAGAACCATGTCACTGATTGTCTGTCACAGCAAGAAGTCAACAACAGGATTATATTGGCCAGTGAAGTATCACATATCACAGGTGGCGTGGCAAAATGTACGGACAGGTGCATTTGACGATTGGCTTCACAGTCGGGTATACAAGGGTTGTTGCGTTCTGTATTTGTGGAAAACAACTGCTGCACGTCTCCAAAAGTTATTGCCGCTTCCTCTGGAGATGGTCCATCAACTCAACAATGCTGTTTGTCATGGAGTGGTGGCTTTACGAAATTACGGCATGAAAGAGCGTGCTATTGCTCGGCAGTATGGCATCACTCAAGGTCAGGTGTCAAAGATCCTGAAACAAAATGCTCAGAGGGCTCAGAGGCCCTACTCCAATACCGAGGCCAGGACGTCCCCGCAGACCCACAAGGAGGGATGATTGCCAGCTGCACCGGTTGGTCCGCAATGGCCGTACCAAATCAGCTAATCGGCTTAGGGCTGAGTGGCAGCAACTGACAAATGTGCCTGTATCCAGAAGGCTAGTCAACCAACGACTGGTTCAAGCAGGCTATCGTGCCAGGCGTCCCCTGAAAAAGCCACGCCTGACCAGACAACACCACCAGCGCTGATTGCAGTGGGCCAGAGAGCACCGTCAATGGCAGCCAGGACACTGGAATCACGTGATCTTCAGTGACGAGTCTAGATTTCTGGTCTATCGTCAAGATGGCCGCGTCCGAGTGTGCAGACAAGTGCATGAAGCCTACAACAAAGATTGTATAGTGCCAAGAGTCCAAGCTGGAGGTGGTGGGGTGACCGTTTGGGCTGCTTTTCATTCAGGGGGCAAAACTGACCTGGTTGCTCTGAATGGAAACCTGAACCAGTTCAAGTACAGGGCCATTCTGGAAGAAACATTGCTTCCATTTGCTCGTGCAGCCTTTCGAGGAAACTTTGTCTTCCAAGATGACAATGCACGGCCTCATCGTGCTCGCATGATCCAACACTTTCTTGCTGACCGTGGTGTAGAGCATATGGATTGGCCTGCCATGTCCCCGGATATGAATCCGATAGAGAACTTGTGGGCAGAATTAACGCGTCAAATCGACCACTTGTACCAGCAGCCGACCTCTGTGCGTGAATTGCATCAGGCTATTGTCACTGCATGGCAAGCGATTCCTGTCCAAACCTTGGCAAATCTCGTGAACAGCATGCCTCAACGTGTACGTGCTCTCCTGAATGCTCGTGGGGGTTACACGAAGTACTGAACTGTAATTTTACTGTCCGTAATCCCAGTCTTAATTTAACTTATGTTTTTGTTAAAAAAATTTTTGGCCTAATGCGCAAAATAAAGACATACTTCTGAAAAACGTACAGAAGTTTAACACAGTACTGTCCATGAATTTAGTTCGATATCCGTTTACATCACTTTCAAGAATCAATTTATTTGTTTCGAAATGTCAAATGTGGTTTTTGTTTCTTTTAATGGTCATATTAACAAAATCTAGAATAATTTCTACATAATTCCAATGAACTTTTGGTTCTAAGACATCTTGAAAAGTAAGTTCACCCCCACAAAAAAAATATTCCATATTAAATGCCGAGTCTGTATATATATATATATATATATATATATACAGACTTGGCATTTAATATGGAATATTTTTTTTGTGGGGGTGAACTTACTTTTCAAGATGTCTTAGAACCAAAAGTTCATTGGAATTATGTTGAAATCATTCTAGATATTGTTAATGTGACCTTTAAAAGAAACAAAAACCACATTTGACATTTCGAAACAAATAAATTGATCCTTGAAAGTGATGTAAACTGATATCGAACTCAATTCACGGACAGTACTGTGTTAAACTTCTGTACGTTTTCCAGAAGTATCTCTCTATTTTGCACATAAGCCAATTCTGTTTTAACAAAAACAAAAGTTAAATTACGACTGGGATTACGGACAGTAAAATTACAGTTCAGTACTTCGTGTAACCCCCACGAGCATTCAGTAGAGCACGTACATGTCGAGGCATGCTGTTCACGAGATTTGCCAAGGTTTGGACAGGAATCGCTTGCCATGCAATGACAATAGTCTGCTGCAATTCACGCACAAAGGTCGGCTGCTGGTCCATGTTGTCGATTTGACGCGTTAATTCTGCCCACAAGTTCTCTATCGGATTCATATCCGGGGACATGGCAGGCCACTCCATATGCTCTACACCACGGTCAGCAAGAAAGTGCTGGATCATGCGAGCATGATGAGGCCGTGCATTGTCATCTTGGAAGACAAAGTTTCCTCGAAAGGCTGCACGAGCAAATGGAAGCAATCTTGCTTCCAGAATGGCCCTGTACTTGAACTGGTTCAGGTTTCCATTCAGAACAACCAGGTCAGTTTTGCCCCCTGCATGAAAAGCAGACCAAACGGTCACCCCGCCACCTCCAGCTTGGACTCTTGGCACTATACAATCTTTGTTGTAGGCTTCATGCACTTGGCTGCGCACTCGGACATGGCCATCTTGACGATAGACCAGAAATCTAGACTCGTCACTGAAGGTCACGTGATTCCAGTGTCCTGGCTGCCATTGACGGTGCTCTCTGGCCCACTGCAATCGGTGCTGGCAGTGTTGTCTGGTCAGGCGTGGCTTTCTCAGGGGACGCCTGGCACGATAGCCTGCTTGAACCAGTCGTTGGTTGACTAGCCTTCTGGATACAGGCACATTTGTCCGTTGCTGCCACTCAGCCCTAAGCCGATTAGCTGACTTGGTACGGCCATTGCGGACCAACCAGTGTAGCTGGTGATCATCCCTCCTTGTGGTTCTGCGGGGACATCCTGGCCTCGGTATTGGAGTAGGGACACCCCTCTGAGCATTTCGTTTCAGGATCTTTGACACCTGACCTTGAGTGATGCCATACTGCCGAGCAATGGCACGCTGTTTCATGCCGTAATTTCGTAAAGCCACCACTCCATGACAAACAGCATTGTCGAGTTGACGGACCATCTCCAGAGGAAGCGGCAATAACTTTTGGAGACGTGCAGCAGTTGTTTTCCACTAATACAGAACGCAACAACCCTTGTATACCCGACTGTGAAGCCAATCGTCAAATGCACCTGTCCGTACATTTTGCCACGCCACCTGTGATATAATCCTGTTGTTGACCTCTTGCTGCGACAGACAATCAGTGACATGGTTCTTTTAACAAATAAATCACCAAAGTGTAAAAGAAACTCACCAGATTGATATACTGAGTTAAGAAAGTAAACCCAAGTCAAGAAAAAAAAAATATTCCATATTAAATGCCAAGTCTGTATATATATATATATATATATATATATATATATATATATATATATATATATATATCTATATATATATATATATATATATATATATATATATATATATATTGTTGCGGATATGGCATTTGGCCTCCATATCCGCTTGTAAATATTCCCCTATTTCCCCAATACTCCCCAACTATCCCCAATCCCCCATTCCCTAGTCCCATTGCCTGTAAATAACACTCTGTAGAACCGACCTTCCCCTTTTTCCCCCATTAAATGTCGTGCCCAGGTCCACCGCATCTCACGTAGACAACTTTCGGACATCTTGCTAGTTATTCTTAGTCTATGTCAGTTAAGGACTCGTTTCCATTAATTCTGACTCTTCGTTGCACCAGAATGTGATCGTATGGCACCAGTAGTGAGTTTAGGACCTCCCCATACCTCCTCCCATCTTCCCCATGCAACAACAACAACAACAACAACAACTACAACAACAACTACAACAACAGAGGGGGGCGGCGCGGCGCGGGGAGTGTGCGTCCTCACTCCGGCTCGGTTAGCCGCCATTACCCATGTGTGCCGATGGGGTTACCACGAAGGGGCTGCCTGTCGGCCCCTCGTCAAGGGCGGAGCCGGTAACCCCCCGCACCCAATGAGAAGCAACGGGCCGATTCCATCTGGGGTGGAGCTAACGAGCCGAGGGCGTGTCACTCCCCGCCGGATATACGCAGCGACTTACCGGATGTGAGATCAGATGCGCCCCCAGCTTGGAGAAAGAACGTCACCTTCCAACGCTGACGCTGAGAGAGACCTCCCGCATCTCTGGACCGGACCGTGTGGATCCTGCCCCTGAGCCAAGGTGCACCTTGAGCTATCAACTACCTGCCCCTCCTTGCCATCAATCCCTGTGTGAGTCAGTTTTTGTCCTGTTTATCTGTGGTCTGTCGGGGCTAATATAAGACCGTGTTTAAGTGCCCACCTTACTATGCTGTACCTCTGGTCGGTGTAATCTAACGTTCCGATATATTATAACCTCCTCCGGAGGTCTTGAGAACTGTACCCTTGGTGTCGTGTCATTTTAACCCAGCCGTTGTGTCCTTTTCCTCAATTGATTTAGCGTAGCGCGACTCGGCCAAGGTTCGAGTATAATCGGGTAAACTGTGCAGACGCGGTCATACCAAACCGCTCGGTAAACCAACATCCACAACCGCGTCTGTAACATTTGGTGTCAGGAGTGGGATTCGGACCTGGGACTAAATTTATTAGGCCCAAATTTTGGAACACCAATTGTACCACTAGGGTAACAATTGGTGTTGGGAGGTAGAATTCGATCCGGAGCGCGTTTCCCGCGCTCGAAATTATAACGGCGAAATTTGATTGTGTTTTACAAAATATAAAAACCCGAATTTTGAAAGTCGCGCTATGGCAAACCAAGACGGCTGGGTTCCGGTAGAGAGTGAGGTAGGGTCGATCCAGGACCAAATTGAGGGACAAGAGGAGAGCGAAGCAGTGAGGGTAGCAGATTCGCAAAATAGCGCCGTCATGCACGAAGTAGCGGGCGCGCAAAATGGCGCCTCACAGATGGCCACGGCGTCCACGCCCGCGACCGTGGTAGCGCCACCGGTGGATTTGAACCTTTTTTTAATGCAAATGACGGCCCTTATGGAAAAGAATAGTGAGCAATTGGGAGACCAAATTAGAGGTTTGAAAAGCAGTATGGGACAAATGGGGAACCGGATGGATGCTCAGGGTGAGCGATTGGAGGGCCAAATGGGGGTAATGAGGGACGAAGCGAGGGATACCGGTGAGGGGTTAGACAATAATTTTAAGGGATTAGACAAGAAATTTGGGAAGTTAGACAATAATTTTGAGGAGTTAGACAAGAAATTTGGGAAGTTAGACAATAATTTTGAGGGGTTAGACAACGGGATAAAAGAGGTGAGAAATGGGTTAATGGGGGTAGAAAACAGAATGGCCGCTCAAGAGAATCAAATGGAAGGGATGCAAAAGGGGTTAGAGGGGTTAGAAAACAGGATGGAAGGCAAATTGAGGGACATGAGGGACCAAGCGGAAAGGGATGTTAAACAAATGGGGCAGCAGATAGAGGGGGTCAGAATGGGGGTAGAAACCAAACTGGATGCTCACAGGGAGGAAATGGAGCAAATGAGGGTGGCATCTGGGCAGGAGATGCAAGTGATGGGAGAGGAGATCAGAAGAGGAGTGAGTGAGGAGGTCGGAGGAGTGCGCGAGGAGGTGAGGCACTGTAAGGAGCACATGGAGAAGGAGGTGAGAAAGGGGACTGTAAAATTGCAAGGGGGCATAGAGGACCTGACGCAGGAGGTGGAACGGCTGAAGGAGGGACAAAAAGAAGTAACGGAGCAGGTACAAAGGAACACTGCGGTACTAGGAGGGTTAAAAGCGACACAGAAAGAA
Organism: Myxine glutinosa; assembly: GCF_964187855.1. Lineage (NCBI taxonomy): Eukaryota > Metazoa > Chordata > Myxini > Myxiniformes > Myxinidae > Myxine > Myxine glutinosa. The sequence continues at coordinate 114,251,792 of NC_136263.1, read as the reverse complement.
CTAAAAGATGACTTGGTAGCGACGAAGAGGGAATGTCAGATGGTACGTGAGGGATTGACAACGAGGTTGGACGAGGTGATAGAGGTAATGGAGACGAAGGACCGGCAGGTGAGGACGCACATGGAAACGGTCAAGGTAGCCTTGGAGGACGAGCTTGAGGAGACGTACCGGGGAATAAAAGAGGTGAAGCAGAAATTAGAAGAAGTGGAAGAAGGGGTGAGCGAAATTAAGAAGCGACGGAGAGGGGATAAGAAAGAGATAAAAGAGGAGATAAAAGAATTGGTCCAAAGTCTGTGTTTGGATCGTGATGATGTGCTCATTAACCGGATGAGGGATTCGCAGGTGATGGAGGAGAAGCGAAGAGGAAGAGGACCCGGTGTAAGTGGTGACCAATATGGTCGTGCGTATGATGCGCCAGGGGATTTAAGAAGCTTGGGGGTCGAGATGGACCCGGGTGTTCGTGAGAGGCCGTTGGTGAAGTGTGCGACAGGTCTGGTGTGCGAAAAAGGGGGTGTGCGAGAAAGTCCGACTCTGGGGCGTGTGAGGAAAAAGTGCGTGCCAAGGAGTGAGGATGCTGGCGAGAGTGAGTCGGTCGTAGCGCGTGTGCGAGGGAGCACATGGAAGCGCGGTGTGGTAAGTGTTACAGAGGGTGTGACGGGAGAGTGTGCGCGAGAAAGGTGTGTGACGGACAGGTGCATGGGGAAAGAGTGCGCTGTCAAAAGTAAGGAAGAGTGTCCACCTGTGGTGAGTGTTACAGAGGGTGTAACGGGAGAGTGTGCGCGGGGAAGGTGTGTGACGGACAGGTGCATGAGGAAAGAGTGCGCTGTCAAGAGTAAGGGTGAGTGCGCTGTCAAGAATGGGGGTGAGAGTAGTGAGAGTGACAAGGAGAGTGAGTTGGTTGTGACAGGTGAGCGAGGATGTACACCTGGGATGGAAGGATGCACACCTGGAATGGTAGAGCGTGAGTGGGAATGCACGCTGGAGTTGGTGGTGAGGCACGTGGTTGGGTGTGCGAATGAGAGCACACCTGTGATTGTCACAGAGGAGGTGACAGAGGAGGGGGTGCGAAGAGGTGTGTTGGTGAGGTGTGCGACCAACGAATGTGTGCCAAAGTGTTCGGTGGTCAGGTGTGTGACCAAGGCTGTGAGTGGAATGGGTGTACCTGGGTGTGTAAGGAGAGGTACGAGGAGCATGGAAACGGCTGGATGTGTGAGCAAGGAACGGGCTGCGGGGTGTAGGCATGCAGGTGAGGCATCGAAGGTAACCGGGTTAGAGGTTAGAGCGACTTTTAGCCGAATCGGGCCCTCGGTGCGTGCTGGGCCTCGCTTTGAACGGCCGCGTCCGTGCTCCACTAGGCGGAGCGGGCGGCTGGATAGGAAGGGTCGTCATGGCGACCACTTTTTGTTGAGGCATTCCGGCAGGCCGAGATCGAGCCATGGGATGGCTCCATGCCGAGATGGTGCGTGGGATCTCGGCCCGGGTAAACCTCCTTCCCTGCACCGAATGCGGGATGTATCCAGCCGCTGGCACCAAACAACCCGCATTCATTGCTCGGCTTTACGAAGCCGGGCTTTGGACAGGAATTGGCGCACCGAGAGGCATTAGTGAGTAGACTGTGTGATGAGGTTAGTGTTTTGGACCCAAAATTAGAGAAAAACAAAATTTGATGATTGGCAAAGGAGTGGCAGTAATGATTGGCAGATGATGGGTAGTGATTGGCAAATTTTTGATTTGTTGAAATTTGATGTGCAAAATTGGTAGTGAGCGATGGGCCCGGTGGGTAAGGGTGGCATCCCTGCCACCCTTCCCATGTGGGGCAAATGCGCAATAGCTTATGGGGTGTATGGCAGTGAAAACTAGCCCGGGTGGGTTAGGATATTGATAGGGATCTAGCGAAGATGACATTAGGTAACGTTAAGTTTAGTTAGTGACTGGTACCTGTAGTGGGGACGCAGGTAGATTAGTGTGGATGATAATGACGTGGGAGCGCAATAGTTTAAAGGGACGACTGGGAAGCGCAAGTTTCAGAAGGGAGTAGTTAGCTGAGATGATGCCGTGTGTGTGAGAATTGAACAGGTGTGATTGCACAGATGTGCAACTGGACAGGTGTGTGGAACAGTGTGTGAGTAATGAGTGTTGTGGATCAGCGCGAATGCGCTTGGGGAGAGAAGGGTGCAGGTGGCACCAGGTGTGAGAGCACAGGTGTGCAAGTAAAGGTGGTGTGGAGAGAGTTGGAGTAAGTGGTACGGAGTGGTGTGCATGGTGCGAAGGTGTGGATGGGGGAAGAGTGGACCCCTTTCACGGATACCCGGGGCGGGTCGTGTAAGTGTTAGGTAGAGGGTACAGGTAAATTGTGGTTGGATATTGGCATCTGTGGTGCGGGTGACAGAATGGTATTTGGATGGGTGCATTAGTGTTGTGGAAATGGCTGGGCATGTAGCCTGTTAGTGTGTGTAGTTGGTTGGGCACTCCACCACTGTGAGGATGTCGGCCAGGTGAGGCCGCAGGTGGGCTCTGGGAGCCGGTAGTTGTGAGTGGGTGCCTGAGGATCCCGGGTGTGGATCGGGCAGCCCAGTGCCAGAGAGGGCACCGAGTGGGGAGAGCGCCAGAGGGCCTTCCCCAGGTAGTTAGGTTAAGGTAAGGAGCAGGTAAGCTCGGAGGCAACTGCAGTGGTGGAGGTGTGCAGGTGGGTAGACCCGCTGGGAGAGGTACACGCCACAGCCCAGAAATTGTGCGAGGGCACCGGGAGATGAATCGGGGGAGTGAGACCCCAAATTGAAAAGCACCACAGTTGGTCAATGGGAATGGGTTTTTAGAACCCATAGTGTAAGAGGGCCAATGGTTTGGCCGGAGAAAGACCCCGGGTAGTGTAAAGTTGTTAAAGTCATTTAGGAAATAGTTAGGATTGATGAACCTGTCGCACCATACGCAGCCACTTACCTGTGGTGATGATGATGACTCCACACCTGTGTTTTCTTTGTTTTGTGTTGCAGGAAGTAAGGACTGCTGTTGGATTTGTGAGACGCATCATGACGTGGATGGGACATTGGGGTGATTCCATCTCTCCCTCCCTAGGAGGGACTGATGATGAATTGGTGATAGCAAATTATGATGTTGAGTTGGAAATGGCAAATTTTGATGAAAGTTGAAAATGGAAAATTTGATTGGTTAGGAGGGAGAGAAGACGAATTTGGTTTATGGGAGGAACGGGGAAGACAGTAGGGACGTTTGTTGATTAGTAAAATAGATGTTTATGGGTAGTGTTGTGTTTTGTGGATACAGTAAGGGGTAAGGGAGGGGCCATGTAGGTTACCTGGTGGGGGGGGGGGGCGTACGGTAGGAACGTACCTGTCTCACCTGGTTCCCATGTGCCCCCAGTGTGCATCATCTTATATTGCATGCACTTTTGCGCCCTTACCACCTTACTCACTTGTCTTCTTCTTTTGTCTCCCACCTCCGAGGATCTGGCTTTGGGGCAGAGAGAGAGGAGAGAGAGGTGCTGGCTCCGCAGTTGTGGGCCTGCACTTTCGCTGCTTGCTGCCTGGATCGATACACCATATGGACCGCAATTTTGGTGGCCACCCACAATGGACCGCAGTTCTTTTGCGGCCAAGCACCACCCATTGATGGACCTCTGGGTCAACGTGGCACCTATGCCATACAGGTGAACCACTAATAGTTGGCCCCCTTGACGGCCACAATAAAGAAATGGACGCGGTTGGCGCCTTTCTTTATTTCTAGGGAAGCAAGAAGGCCAAGTGCACCACACGAAGAGCAAGAGACACCTGCAGGGTTAGGGGTTGTTGTTTTTATTTTAATGAACAATGGTGACTGCACCGATTGGTGCTTGGGGTGGTGCTTTTGGTGCTTGGAAGGGGTGCTCTGCACATTATTAAAGGCCGTAAGGCCACAGAGCACTCGTGGGTTGGTGTATCGATGCTGGCATGCGTGCTCTCTCTATGCATAACATCTGCATGTGTTCCTCCAAAAACAGGTCCTGGATCGTAGTGTAAATATCAGCGTAGTCTTGTGTAAATAATGCTCCCTACCGGCTGTATGTTTAGTTTGTGAATTCTTTCCGCGATTCGGTTATCCTGTGGGCGTGTTTCTGTGAGGAGAAGGGTGCAACGTCGCAGGGGGACATATTTACTCATTTGTGAATATCTGTAAAACTGTCGCACTCAGGGTAGAGTTAATAGTAGAGGGAACTACATCTGAGTGCCACACTAAAATAGGTAAAAATTTATCGGGTCGGGACGCCCCGAGGGTAGAGAAGGGTGCAATGTTGCGGATATGGCATTTGGCCTCCATATCCGCTTGTAAATATTCCCCTATTTCCCCAATACTCCCCAACTATCCCCAATCCCCCATTCCCTAGTCCCATTGCCTGTAAATAACACTCTGTAGAACCGACCTTCCCCTTTTTCCCCCATTAAATGTCGTGCCCAGGTCCACCGCATCTCACGTAGACAACTTTCGGACATCTTGCTAGTTATTCTTAGTCTATGTCAGTTAAGGACTCGTTTCCATTAATTCTGACTCTTCGTTGCACCAGAATGTGATCGTATGGCACCAGTAGTGAGTTTAGGACCTCCCCATACCTCCTCCCATCTTCCCCATGCAACAACAACAACAACAACAACAACAACTACAACAACAACTACAACAACAGAGGGGGGCGGCGCGGCGCGGGGAGTGTGCGTCCTCACTCCGGCTCGGTTAGCCGCCATTACCCATGTGCGCCGACGGGGTTACCACGAAGGGGCTGCCTGTCGGCCCCTCGTCAAGGGCGGAGCCGGTAACCCCCCGCACCCAATGAGAAGCAACGGGCCGATTCCATCTGGGGCGGAGCTAACGACCCGAGGGCGTGTCACTCCCCGCCGGATATACGCAGCGACTTACCGGATGTGAGATCAGATGCGCCCCCAGCTTGGAGAAAGAACGTCACCTTCCAACGCTGACGCTGAGAGAGACCTCCCGCATCTCTGGACCGGACCGTGTGGATCCTGCCCCTGAGCCAAGGTGCACCTTGAGCTATCAACTACCTGCCCCTCCTTGCCATCAATCCCTGTGTGAGTCAGTTTTTGTCCTGTTTATCTGTGGTCTGTCGGGGCTAATATAAGACCGTGTTTAAGTGCCCACCTTACTATGCTGTACCTCTGGTCGGTGTAATCTAACGTTCCGATATATTATAACCTCCTCCGGAGGTCTTGAGAACTGTACCCTTGGTGTCGTGTCATTTTAACCCAGCCGTTGTGTCCTTTTCCTCAATTGATTTAGCGTAGCGCGACTCGGCCAAGGTTCGAGTATAATCGGGTAAACTGTGCAGACGCGGTCATACCAAACCGCTCGGTAAACCAACATCCACAACCGCGTCTGTAACAATATATATATATATATTAGCTTGGCTCGGCTCGCTACGCTCGCCTCACCACCCGTCGTTACAGAGGGATGGGCTTGTTTTAGCTGAGGATAATGACTGTACCTGACTTTCTGTTTTGTCCTGATTTACACCAATCATAACACAAACAATTATTTTGCACAAATTTATTTGTAGTGTTGGTGATACTCCATTTTATAAGCAATTTAGGATGAAAAAATATTTAAAAATAAAATAAAAAACCCTCAGCCCATACATACGAAGGGGTAGGTGCAGATTGGAAGTTTGGGACGATTACACCTCACCACCACGTAATTCAAAACAACTCACCACCACGTAATTCAAAACACCTCACCACCATGTAATTCAAAACACCTCACCACCACGTAATTCAAAACACCTCACCACCACATAATTCAAAACACCTCACCACCACGTAATTCAAAACATCTCACCACTACGTAATTCAAAACACCTCACCACCACGTAATTCAAAACACCTCACCACCACATAATTCAAAACACCTCACCACCACGTAATTCAAAACACCTCACCACCACGTAATTTAAAACACCTCACCACCATGTAATTCAAAACAGCTCACCACCACGTAATTCAAAATACCTCACCACCACGTAATTCAAAACACCTCACCACCACATAATTCAAAACACCTCACCACCATGTAATTAAAAACACCTCACCACCACGTAATTCAAAACACCTCACTATCACGTCATGAAAAACACCTCACCACCACGTAATTCAAAACACTTCACCACCACGTAATTTAAAAACACCTCACCACCACATAATTCAAAATATCTCACCACCACATGATTCAAAACCACCACCACGTTATTAAAAACACTTCACAACCACGGAAACAAAAGTTTCAGGGAGTAGTTCAGTGACAACACAGACACTGCCCAGATATAATAGATATATAGATGGATGACTGTACCTGAGTTGCTGTGTTGTCATGGTTTACCCCAATCATAATTCAAACAATTATTTTGCACAAATGTATTTGTAATATACATATTACATTTTATAAATAATTGAAGTTGAAGACTTAAGTTGAAAAAATAAATATTTTTCAAAAAAAATTCCCCCAAAAAAGAAAATTGGAAATTTTTTCAAAAATAAATCCCTTAGGACATACACACGGTAGAGGTAGGTGCATACCAGACGTTTGGTAGGATTTCACAAAAGTTTGAGGAAGTAGTTCAGTGACAACACAACACAACACAGATAAATGCACAGATATAAAAATATATTTTTTTTTTTCTTTTTTCTTTTTTTTACTAGGTGAGATACCCATTCTACACCCGGGGAAATCTGTGTATGGGGGTGGGATGGAGGGCTGGAGCGTTTGGGGAGGGGGGGGGTAGTGGGGTGGGACAGTGTGTGGAGGGGGTTGTCTAAATGTGGAGGGGGTTGTTGAGGGGAGTGGCCATGGGGGTAGAAAGTGGAATGGAGGAGATACCTTGTCACACAGGTGGACCTGAGTTTGAGGTGAGGATGATAAGGGGTGGGGTTGTGAGTGCTTGTGGTGTTGGAATGGGGAAAGGTCAAAGTGAAAATCCAATGGAGGAATGGAATGGACACACCTGATGCCAATTTAGAGCCCCGTTGGTCAGATTGTGTGGCCAGGGAATCAGAACACACACCCACACACACACATACACAAACCCACACGCACAGACATGCACAGACAAACACACACACACACACACACACACACACACACACACACACAAACACATAAACACACACACAAACAAACCAACACACACACACACACACATAAACACACACACATAAACACACCTACACATAAACACACACATAAACACACACACATAAACACACACATAAACACACACACATAAACACACACACACATAAACACACACATAAACACACACACATAAACACACACACATAAACACACACATAAACACACACATAAACGCACACACATAAACACACACACATAAACACACACATACACACACCCACATAAACACACACATAAACACACACACATAAACACACACACATAAACACACACATAAACACACACACATAAACACACACATAAACACACACATAAACACACGCACATAAACACACACATAAACACACACACATAAACACACACATAAACACACACACATAAAAACACACATAAACACACACACATAAACACATACACATAAACACACACATAAACACACACACATAAACACACACATAAACACACACACATAAACACACACATAAACACACACACACATAAACACACACATAAACACAAACACACACATAAACACACACATGAAAACACACACATAAACACACACATAAACACACACATAAACACACACACATAAACACACACACATAAACACACACATAAACACACACACGGCTTAAATATGTACGGTATATAAATATATAGCAAGCAATTGCGGAGGCTTTAAATGAATTTGTGTGAAAGAGTTACGTACCTAATAGGCTATGAGCCGAGGGGTCGACCATGCTCAATCAGAGGGAGGATGGCTAACAGTTATTTTTGGCAAGGCCAAGGTCCCTAGTGCTGAAAAAAATGTGATAGCAGTGTGAAACTCTTAGCCGTATCTGTGTTATCATCACATTTGTCAGATCACCCATTTATCGCTTTTCGGGTCATTTTTCCCGCTTAAGATTTAGGGGGTGGGGTTAGTTTTTTGGCTCTCAAATAATATCACGTGTATATATCAGTTAGTGTGGTATATCAGGTAAAAGGTTATTGAATTACCTTTCAAATGATGTATAGAAAGTGCCTGTGTGATCTATAGTAACCTCTTTATAATGATTATTAAAACATAATTATTTCCACCAACTCTCAAAACTTCATCACAAAATCCCCAATTTTAGGAACAAAAATAGGCAAAAATCAAAAGGTATGTAAAAGGTATGTTTCGATTTGAGACACACATACAGTATAATTAGAGTCAATATCCTCACACATATGATCATGATGTGCTATGAAATTCAATGCAATATGTGTAGACATGCTAATACGAATGTTGTCATCAATGTCAATATTTTCATTATATTTTAGGTGATTTGCAACCATGACAGCGGTGCACGACATCTAATGTATTTCTCTTTGTAGATTTGTTGGTGCAGAATACATTTTTAAGCAACTATAGCAACTGATGCTAATTTGTAGTAGTGGTGGTGGTGGTGGTCTCATTCGATATTATGTGTCTTTCCAGGTGAGACGGTGGTGGTGATATTGGTGGTGGTGAAACAGAGTGTACCGCAGATAGACAATTGAACAAATACTTGCAATGGAGATTGCGATCACTCAGAAAGTTCCCAAGGACGTTTGTATCATTCATAAGCTATCGTTAGATGTCAAACCAGAAGATCCGCTCATAAGCCCTCAAACATTCGATTCGTGGACTACATTGCTGGATGCGGCCAAAATACGGAACCATGCACCCATTCTCGACCTTGCTCAGTCGCTGCCAGAGAAGGAGATTCCCCGAGTATTGTACCACAGGCAGTGCAGGAGCGTGTTCACCATGAAGCGAGATTTGGAAGCACTGAAACGAAAAGCTGAATCCAATTTAACCGACGATGCTGCTGCAACATGTTCAGCGAGCAAGAGACAAGCCAGAAGGGCATCTTCGGAATCACGCATCTATGAACCGGATTGTATATTCTGTGGAAAGACCAAGTGGTGCAAGGGAACGTCATCCCGTGAAAAGTTGAGCAAGGCTGTTGATCTGAGAGCAGATGAAACACTGCGAAACAGCGCCGTGCGTAAATGTGACACGAAAATCATGGCTGCCACAAGTAGAGACATTGTGGCAGCTGAAGCACGATACCATTTCTCTTGCTACAGAAGTTACAACACGAGACCAAGCACTAAAGATGCACATGACAGAAACACGGCCGCCACAAACGAATCTGACTACACTGAAGAAGAAGCATACAATGAGTTGCTAGTATACATCCGGAACCATATAATCCCGAATAAGGAAATTGTTAGGATGACAACGCTGGTAGAGCACCTACAATCGATAATGACATCAAGAGGGTTGCATGGGATAAGAACTGCTACAAGAAAAAACCTCGCACGGAAACTGGAAACTGATCTTGGAAATAGCGTTCACATCTTTCAAGACAACAGTGGAAAACTGATTGTCGTACCTGATAATGTAACACTACAAGATGCTGTCAAAGAAATACAAACACTTAAACAACAACTGAGCATTTGGAAAGGGAAATCATCAAACATGTCCAAAGTCATTGATCAGACATCGACACACATCAGATCGATGATAAGGAAGGATAACAAACCAACTCCATGGCCCTATCATCCAGCCGACGTCGACAATGACTCTTTCGTCGTTCCCGTCTATCTCCAGCGCTTTATGCTTGGCCTCTTGACTGGAGATCCGGAAAACGAGCTTCCATCAAACAGGGTCATCATGCTGATGCAATCTTTCAGCCAGGACATTATCTATGCAGTGAGCTGTGGACAACAAAAGCCTCCGAAACACATGTTGCTCCCATATGCAGTTAAGACTCTCACAGGGAACGTAGAACTAATTCGCACATTGAACCATCTTGGACATGCAATATCCTACACTCAACTGGAGGAAAATGACACTGCACTATGTCTTCCAAAACTTGCAGCAAACTTAAATGAGCAAACAGTCCTACCAAGCAGCATCCAGCCGTATGTATTCACAAACTTGGCATGGGATAACATTGATAGACTGGAAGAGACGCTGACCGGGAAAGGAACAACACATCGAGTCAATGGCATTGCAGTGCAGGCCAAAATGTATGGACCACACCTTCCAAAGGAGCCATTTCCGAAGATCGAGAAGCTCAAGCAAAGAACAGTCTGCATAACAGAAGAAACACTGCCTGTCTACATTGCAGGTGAACGTGTTGGGCCTCATCCACTACAAACATTATCAACAGCTGCAGCAGAAAACAAGATGGCTATGGAAGTTGCTCAAATCAAGAATCTTCTTTGGGTCATTGCCCGTCAGGTGGACCCAGTAACACAAAAAACACCAAGTTGGACAGGATTCAACATCACCGTCAGGGCATCTATCAGCGTCTCTCAGGATATTGTTAGATATATGCCTACAATAAATGCACCAGCTACAGAGATGTCCACAGTCGCAGAAATCTTGAAGCAGTCTGAAAGCGTCCGACAGATCCTACACTTGCAGGACATCGTCGTCGTCATGGATCAGGCCCTGTATGCTAAGGCTGCCGAGATCGTCTGGAAACACACAGACACATATGCTAACATCGTACTTCGCCTCGGCACGTTCCACACAATCTGCAATGTGATGTCGATTCTTGGTGCTCGTTTCCAAGATGCTGGTCTTAGAGACTTTTGCATCGAAACAGGAATCGTCGCAGAAGGCTCACTCAATCGGGTTATGGAGGGGAAGATGTACAACCGAGCAGTCCGTGTACATAAGAGCATCTACGAAGCATTCATGAGGCTTGCGTGGATTGAATTTCTCCCTTGGTTGGAAAAGATGCGACCAGAGGCAACACAGACGGTCACTACGTTGTTAGCAGAAGTTGCTGAATTGGGACAAGATGAGAGCCAGTGGAACAACCTGTTGGAAGATCAATCGTGTGAAGAGGTTCAGGCTGTTTGGAAGCAAATCCTGCATCACCTTCGTCATGATAATGGTGAATTGTCGTCATTCTGGATGTCGTACGTGGATATCGTTGAAACGGTCTTGCTTGCTCTACTGCGCGCTTCCCGAGAAGGTAATTGGCCATTACATCTATCTGCTATCCAAGCCATGATTCCTTGGTGCTTCGCATACGACAAAATCAACTATGCACGGTATTTATCAGCATACTACGCACAAATGACAAACCTTCCAACGCAGCACCCTGGCATCTTCCAAGCCTTCTCGGATGGGTACTTCTCAGTTCAAATGTCAAAAAGCAATCCGTTTGGACGCATTCCAGTTGACCAAACTACTGAGGTCACTGTCAACAAAGACACACAGACACCAGGTGGCACTACCAGGTTCAACTTGAAATCTGGAGCAGTGAAGCGCTACTATGTCACATCTGAACACAGGAGTGCGTTTCTCCACCAGATGAGGGAAATGGTGAATGTGAGCAACACACACGTACAACACGCGGATCTGCAGCAAACACGGGTCAAGAAAGATGAGGACGCTGTATCATCACTGATAACTCTGATCCAGAGTTGGGTGAACCCATTCACTATGGCCAGCTCTCTCATCAGTATTTCCACCGCACGCGCAGCCCCTCCAAATATTGCCAAGGATCTGGAGAAAGCATGGGAAGTCGGACACAAGTGCTACACAAACTTCAAGATTGAGCGACTTGAGAGCAACCCACCAATCAAGAAATTCCACGACCCTTTGCAACTGAACAAGCTGAAGACTTTCAGCAACCTCACTAAGAAGAAGGAATGCAGAAGCAATGGCAGGGCAGTAATTCTTCAAGCAGACAGAGCTCTATTTGGTAGAATTATCGTGATGGCACAGGGCCGAGATCTTCACATGGCAGAGGTGCTATCTCATCCTCTAGGTCCCTTGCCATGGGCCCTGGCGACACCCGAAGGCCTTCTACGGAAAACCAACAAAGCTGCCCTAGCCACGGCCTTGCAAAGGACTGTGACCCCGGCTGAAAGGATACCCGACAATTCGGCAACAATTATTGACGGGATGCTCCTTATACAGAAGGTGGCAGGTGATCAAACTACATTTGCCGAAGTGGCCATGATTGTCCTATCCATGGCCCTGAAGGATGGATGCAGTAGCCAGAGGATCGATGTCGTCTTTGACACCTACAAGGAGACTTCCATCAAAAACAGCGAACGGTTAACCAGGGGGGAAGAACTTGGACTTGAGCTGAAAAACATCACGGCATCTCAAATTGTAAGGCAATGGCGCAAGTTTCTCAGCTATGTTGGGAACAAGTCAAGTCTTATCATGTTCCTGGTCGAAGAGTGGAAGAAACCAGAGTACATCAGACGCCTACAGGGAAAGGTTCTCTTTGTAACATGCGATGACAAGTGTTATCAGATCACATCTGTTGCTAGCCAAGAAGTAGTGGCCCTGGAAAGCACACACGAGGAAGCAGATGGTCGTCTGTTCTTGCATGCTGCCCATGCTGCCGCACATGGATACCAGTCTGTGCTTATTAGCTCAGATGACACCGACGTACTTGTCATTGGCTTGGCATTTCATACCAAGATTCATGCCAAGTTGTTTCAGAAATGTGGCACCAAAGCAAGGGCTAAAATCCTAGACATAGGGAAAATAGGAAAATCAGTCGGCACAAATGTATGTAAGGCCCGAATTGGAATGCATGCCTATACCGGATGCAACACAGTCAGCACGTTCACTGGACGAGGAAAACTGACTGCACTAAAACTCATCAGAACCAACAAAGATGTGCAGGATGCATGTACACAGCTGGGAGAGGACTGGGACGTCAGTGAGGAACTGATGGATAAATTGGAGAACTTCACTTGTCTCATGTACGCACCAAATTCGGGGACAGTGAAGGTGAATGACTTGAGATATCACCTGTTCTGTGCCAAGAGGGGAGAGATCGACAGTCACCAGCTACCTCCGTGCAAAGACTGCTTAACCAAACATGCACAGCGAGCCAACTATCAAGCCGCTATTTGGAAGAGGAGTCTCAAGATGGATCCAGCAGTACCGAGTCCAATCGGGAAAGGATGGCACTGGGATACCCAGGATGGTCGCGTGCAGCTGGCAGTCGACTGGATGCAAGGACAGCCCGCACCACAGGCGGTTCTGGATTTACTGGCATACACCTGTTCGAAAAGATGCACACTACCCATGTGTGTCTGCATGGCCAGTGGTTTGAAGTGCACAGACATGTGCAAACTCACCACATGTGACAACCAGAGAGTGTATGGTGAGAGTGATGACAGTTCGGCAGAAGACGATGAAGAAGACGACGACGATGACGAGGATAACTTCTGAATTGTAGAACTGTATGGAGAAAGATCATGTACATATGTGTAACAAATATGGTGTACGCTGAATTGATAACTCGTGTACTTTATGGTATGATGTCTATAAATATATGTTGCTTAAATAGAAAGTACATTGTTTTCCTTTGGTTTACTTTATGTATAGCTGGTAATATAAGAGAACCATACAACACTACAAGATTAAAAACGTTTGCATGAATATGATGTAAATTATCTCGCCAAGTTAGGGTACATCAGGATACATACATATACATGGAGTAGGTTAATCATCACATGCATCATACGTCTGTGGTATATTCAAGAACACCACATACAGTTTGGTCATAATGCCTTCATATTTTTAGAATTAGACATTTCTGACACCAATTTCAGTACTTTTTGGCCTATATATGGCTGACATCCCAATATTATATATACTATTTTTAGACAAATAATGGTATACAAACTATATACATGCTGTCGGTCAAAAATCGTAAAATGTAAATCAATATATCATAAGAGCGGAAAGATATACATTTATGGATTTTAGGTCATGGTTACAGCAACTACTGTATATTGGATTTTCTCATCTTTATCAAGGTGTATGAGATTTAAGGCCCAAATTTGACTTTAATCATACTGTGTGTTTCTCAAATTCAAAAATTCATTTAATATCCGCCAAACTGAATTTTTGCCTAATTTTGTTTTCATTGGGGATTTTGTGATAAATTTTTGAGGGTTGGCGGAAATAATTATGTTTTAATGATCATAAAGAGGTTACTATATATCACGCAGGCACTTTCTATACATCATGTGAAAGATAATTCAATTACCTTTCACCTGGTATACAACACTAACTGATACATATAGGAGATATTATTTGAAAGCCCCAAAACGAACCCTACCCCCTAAATCTTAGGCGGAAAAATTACCGAAAGCGTTATTGGGGTGGTCTGACAAATGTGATGATAACACAGATACGGCTAAGAGTTTCACACTGCTATCACATTTTTTTCAGCACTAGGGTCCCTGGCCTTGCCAAAAATAACTGTTAGCCATCCTCCCTCTGATTGAGCATAATGTCGAAAATTTGAGGGTCTGGCTCATAGCCTATAACCTGTGTATGTACTTACTGCAAGTAACCTGTTTTAATATCTCTTTTAAAATCACACAAATTGTAAAATACATTTTGGTATGCAGAAGAAAAAAAAAATCTGCTGCCTTTGACTCAATGCTCCATTGTTGGTTATAGGTGGGTGTAAGAAGGCAGAACGACGATCTCGCAGGGCCCAAAGTATGTGTTATATTTTTAGGTTTCAAGCTTCAAATAACAAGTGAATATGTTTTTTATATTGAGAAAATAAGCAATTTTTGGTGTTTAACATAACAGCAGATTGCTCAAAGTGCTCCTTAGATTATTACATCATCACAGACAGCTTCCAGTTGCAGCTCATTTGATTCGTGTGGCATGTCTTGAAATATAATATGTGTGTGTGTCTGTGTGTGTGTGTGTGTGTGTGTGTGTGTGTGTGTGTGTGTGTGTGTGTGTGTGTGTGTGTGCATATGCGCATGTTATCATAATTTGTGACGCACACCTGTTTGAGGCAAAGCTGTTATAATTTGTGAATTTCCATAAAATCAAACACAACTAATGCATAACTTTCAATAAGTACAAAGTGTTTAGCCAGGAAACAAATGGGTTTTTAGACAAGGCTCAGATGAAGGGCATGAACATCCTTTGAAGAACAAGGTTAGAGTTAGAAATATGAGTGACACACACAAAGTTACAAGCATGCTCAAAGTCTGTGCCTTAATCCTGGGGTTTAAATTCCGGTTTAAACATCCACCCAACTGCCACAGTCCGCAATGGGAAAATATAAATCTCCACATGCTACATTGCCCTTTCTGTGACATTTATCAATCACTGGTAAAACTATAATATCACACTGCACTTTGAAACAATCTTCAGGTATACATCACTAAGCCATACAAATCCACTTAGATATAAACAATGGCAAACAACCATTTCACTAACTTATTCAAACATTCATTCATTAACATTCGAAAACTCCGGCATCAAAAACTCCTCTCTTTGTGCTTTTTCTCAGTAGGCCGACTAAACTAATAACCAACGTCTAAAATCTAAATAGATTATTTAACTTTCAAAATAATATTGAAAACAACAAATAACTTGCGCAAAAATATGAGTACATTGAGTATAAATATAAAAGTATAAATAATAAATAAATATAAATAATTATATAAATAATTATAATTATATAAGTAATTATATAATTAATAATTAATTATTTAAATATAAATTAAATTATACTTGAGTATAAATGAATGAATGAATGATCGTTTTAAGGCCATTTTCCCCGCAAGAGCAGGGTTTAGCCTTGCGGGCCCCGTGACAATCATGGTTCCCTGTTTGAGGCAATGTTTTTACGGCCGGATGCCCTTCCTGGCGCCAACCCTTGGTCGCCTCTTACGATGCGCAGGAATACGGTGTACCTATTCTAAATTGGGGTACACACCGTGATCATTCATCCCAGCAAGCTGGTACTCAATTTGCCGACCTTGGAAGGATGACAGGCTGAGTGAACCCCCCTGGTGTTAATTTAGCGATCGACTGGGATTCGAACCCAGGATCCTAGGATCCCAAGCCAGCACCCTAACCGCTAAGCCAACACCAGGCTCACTTGAGTGAAAATATAAATAATTTCATGATACAATTGCAAAATGTTTTCTTCCCAAATCCTTCTAGTGGAAAGACAATGGCAAACCACATAGTGTAATTCATGCTAAAACAGTGCTGGGTCAACTATTACTCTCTCCTATGCAATGACAGCCTTGCAATAGGAAAGGCTTCTGGCCTTACATAAAATGATGAAAACAAAATAATTATGAATGTTCATTTTCAACGTTTGTTTGCAGAACAATTACCATTAGTTATACTATTTAATTATTCCATAAAATTAATCCATAAAATTCCATAAAATTGTTAATCATAATTATTAGTATTATCATTATTATAAAAAAGAGTTTTGTTTATCTCGCGTTTTAAAAACTTTACATTTCATGCCAAGAACTTTTCACACAGCTGGCATACCATACTTTACATTGGAAGCAATTCAAATATTTGACCCAAATAATGTTTCCACGTCTCCGTCACTTTGGAATGAAGGAAAAGAAACAACAACAGCAATAACAACACAGTGGAGCAACACATGGACGAGACCGATGTATCTCCAAACTACTTGCAAAGAACAAAAAAGAAATGCAACAAAAAGGAGCAAAAATGGACAGATGAAGGGTAGAGAAAACAAAAGCCTTGCTCCCTCTCCCTTTGTCCTTGGGGTTATGATGCCATCAGTTTAAGTTCTGTGGTCGTTGTAAGGTCTAGTGTGACTTCCAAATAAAATGAAACCTTTTTGACAGAAGCCAGCTTGTTATGATTCTTGGTTGCAGCTTTTAAGTTCAGGATGTACATTTAACAGTTCAAAAAGACAAGGAAACACATGAAGTAAAGGCCCAAAATCATGATTCAAGTGATTAGTATAACTAGGCATATTATAACATGTTCAATAACACCCATATGCTCAACGTTCGAGGAAAATCTGCATCGAATCTGAACACACTTGATTCTGCCATTACCCCGACAACCTCCACTCCACCGCCCCTCCTCATTCCCCCTTCTTCCTCCCAGAGGGAAGTGGAACATCCTGTCATGCATTTCCGGTGGTTTCTTTTTATATTTTAAGGCGGAACCGTTAGACCTGCCAGCTTAAGTTTACACTAGGAAATTGCATGAGAATCTTTGTTGTCTTCTGTGAAATAGGAACAAAATTGTTCACAAAAATAAGAACAACCTTTGCTATATAATTAGAGACAGACTTCCATGAAAACAAAGATATGATCGCTGCGACTGATGACAGAAGGAGTATAAAGAAGGCAGCACAAGTAACAAGCACTGCACATGGCGGGATGCTCCGTTCACTGTTATTATGATGTCTTCCGAACGAGGTTGGTCACGATTAACGTGTAGACAAAAATGGATTTGTCTGCGAAACGTTAAGCACCAAATAACACACCTGCTTCCTGTTGCTATTTCTTCCCACCCACAGAAGAGGTGTCTGGGCGTAGTCATGGCATCAAATTACAATGGGAAGTTTTGGGAAATGTTAGCTGCTCTGCTGGAAGTACATTCTCCTGATGCTGAAAGTACAAGTCCCGTCAGGATACCCGGCTGATAGTTCCTTTAGGGATACGTCATATATGTACTTGCTTTGACAGTACATGTGCTGACAAATAATGTAAGCTACATGAGGTTCGGGATAGATTGCCATTACCCACAAAACTTTGGCCAGTGTTGTCGTTCACATTTTCAACTTATTTTACCTTTGCCCTTGACCTGTCGGATTTGCATGCTGGTTGGCTCGTTTGATGCCTGTCCAACCCTCACAGGATTCTCCTCATCACACAAGGGGAATAAAACTGTCAGTTGATGACTGAGGCCTTGGCAAAGTACAAAAAAAATGGAGATTTCCCAATGCAGATGACACACTGAATTGCCTGATGCTTTGAGGTTCAGCCATCCAATATTTTGAAACCTCGTCTATGTCATGGCAGAGAGTAGGTGTAGCATCATCGTCTGTGCAACAGCTTAGACACTCGACCAATATAACAAGTTTTGCGAACATGCCCGAGATAGAATCTGAGGCTTCCTGCTCACAGAGCCTGCTCAAAGCTTGCCCTTAAAAATCTCAAAGAATTCATCCTCGGGCAATTTAACAACAACCACATTGACATCTGCGGCAAATGGTGGAATGCTGTCATAAGCAAGTGCAATGATGTGAATAATTCAAAACAACAATTGCATAAATAAACTAGAACAGCACTCGGTAGAGCGCATACCTCCGCTAGACTGAACAGTCTATGTTTTGTGTCCCACTGATAGGCCCGATCTGGATTCGGACCTGAACCGAAATCTAAAGGGGTTGGTCTTTGTCACCTAACCAACTCATCCACTAGTTTTGTCATAACTCGTCCACAACTTTTTGAAATATCAAGTTTCTATCGTCTTTGGCCCTATATCTCAATAGTGAAGAATCACTTCAACAATTTTTTAAAAACCTCTCGTTTCCAGATCCAGATCTTCACCAAAAATCGAATCAATTCTTCTTTTTCACACACCCAACCTGTCTGCCAGGTTTAGTCTGCATCCGTCTATAACTTCCGTTTCTGTCATTTACCAACTCCTCTCCGGCCTTGCTCCCCCAGCTCTGTCCGTGCTCTATCCCCCAAATATTCCTACAGGTCGCACAAGATCTGCCAGCAACCCTCTTATGGTTAAACTGCCAAAATCAAGACTCTCTGCTCACCTTCACTCCTTCATTCCTCTTTTCTCCCACCTCTGGAACAAACTCCCTCACTCTCTTCAATCCCACCCCTCCCTCCAGGTCTTTAAAACAGCTGTTCACCACCATCTCTTATCTTCCCCCATCCAAAACCTTGATCTCTTCTACCCCGGTTAATTCACCCCAGACCCACTTTGCTTGAAATACCGACTTCTTTCTTGGAAGTTCCAGCAGTGTCCATGGGTTTTATACCACTCCCACCCGCCCCCCCCCGCCTTCGCATGCCTCCTCCTCCCAAGCCCTCTCCCTCCCATAGATCTCCCGATGTCCCTGTTCTCTACTGCTGTACTTGTGTGCTTCCCTCTCTCTCCACATCTTGTCTCCCGGTCCCTTTATTGTATGTTTTGTGTGTCGGTTCTATTTTTTGGGGATTGATGTTAGCTCTTACATGAGCCTCGATCTTGTATACAAAAAAAACAACTTTGAGATATCGTGTTATATATCGTTTTTGGCCCTACCCTACCTCTCGATGGTGAAGAATCACTTACTAAAATTTAAATCTTACCGTATTTGGATCCAGATCCAGATCTTCACCAAAATCAAAATAGTTTCCCCTTGACACACACCCAACCTGTCCCCCAAATTTCCTCAGAATCCATCCACATGTTTTTGAGATATATTGCACACAAATAGACAAACAGACATGGGTGAAAACACAACCTCCGTCCATCACAGATTGGGGATGTATAAGCTTGTTCCCAAAATTTACCTTTAAAATAACTTTTGGTTGATCTGAAGAATTTAAGGAGATCATAAAAATGATAATCGATCGATCGATCGGTCGATCGCTGAATTAACGCCAGGGGGGTTGACTCAGCCTGTCATCCTTCCGAGGTCGGCTAATTGAGTACCAGTACACTGGTAATGCCCTGTTTGTCGTAAAAGGCGACAAACAGGGTTGGCGGCAGGAAGGGCATCCGGCCGTAAAACATTGCTTCAAAAAGGGGACCAAAAAAACAACAACAACCACGGTCCCCGAAAAGGCCAACCCCTGCTCTGTGGGGAAAAATGGCCTCTAAACGGTGGTTTATAAAAATGATAATCACAGAATGATTCCTTCTCCAGGCTTTGATTTACCCATTATACAACCAAATTCCCCTCACCCCCACCGCCAGTTGATATAAATCTAAGTGGTCAGTTTTGAATTCGATCAACGTAAAGTTGTGCGCCTCCGAATCTACCGGGATCGATTGCAAATCCCGCACGTGTTGCGGTCACAAGACGGCGGAAGTTTCCCCTCAGCGGGTAACGCACCAGATAATCCAGCATTCTCTGCGGATGCCAGACTAGGGTCACATGTGGCAAGTGCATGTGGCGAGTGAAGAATGACCTGAAAATCTGGTTCTCAATCTTTGGAGCCAGTTTTTATAACTTCAGTGTTCATGCAATTGTTATGATGTCTACAGTGTGCCAAGTAAATGTTGCAGGTTTGAACAAGACTTTATTCGGCAAGCATTATTACCATTGATCATGTTGTTAGCCAAGAAAGCGGAAAAGGCGTTTTGGGCCTGCCATCACTAGTCTTTGAGGCCATATTAAATGCCTACAAGGCATTTTCCAGACCACGTTCATGTACACTTTTCTCACTTGGCAAAAAAACAAAACCTTGTATAAGATAAGCGGTACATTTTCATGGTTTTGCACTCTTCTCTAATCGTTAAAGTGATGGGGGGGGATTTTAATCACAACATATTGAAAAATAAGGTGAATGGGGCTAACAGGATGTCGTAGAGTTATGCACACTCACCTCCAAGTTGTCCATCTAGCTTGGGTTCGAATCTCAGCTCAGGTTTAAACTGTCATCCAGGTGTTTCACAGGCAGGGTGAATCATCAATATATGTCACAAGCTGACGTCCAGTCTGCCAACATTAGTTGTTGGACATTAAAGATCCCACTGTGTCATTTGTGAAGAGTATGCGAGAAATCGACGGCACCGTGGCCAAAATCAAAATTCCTGCAATAACCGCAGTCAAACTTCAGGCCTGGTTGGCGATAGGCTTGCGACAAAACTTTCTCCGTCCAACTCCACAAGAAAGTGGGAATAATTGTGGCCTTTAAAGAATAAGATTGACGGAAGGTGAAAAAATCAATGAAAAGGCTTTCACGGCCCTTCAATATCATTCAGCTGCTGAACCCAGAATTTTCTCAATAATTCAAGGAAAACTATTAAACGACATGAGAATGAAGAACATAAGAGATAACACAAACAGCCAGGGAGGGCCATGTAGTGAAATCGTATTCGTACTGAACCCGGGGTGATGCTCGCTGCTCGTTGACACCACTAGGGGCGTGACTATAAGACCCGCTGCTGCGGACGGAGCTCCGAGACTTCTCCTGTGACACGTTACATCTAGTAGACTCGCTAACGGTACGCCTGCATAGAATATCCAGCTTGCTTGCATTGAATGTTATGAATGGTCCCATGTGATGTCACATCGTATACTTATTGTATTTCCTACTTTACAGGATGATGTCATGATCTAAATGCAATTAAACCACCCGTTGGACTAAAGTTGTGTGGACCTGATTGGTTTTCCACAACAGGCCATATTTGTGGTCTGAGTCCATCCAGCCATGGAACCACATATAAAGAAATCAAAGGAGGTAAAGAAAAAAATATTCTCAATGAAGAATAAATTAATAATTCAGAATGATATGAAACTATTGAAGAATTTGTGAAGTAATCCAGTATTTTTTTGTTTTTTTTTGTATACAAGATCGAGGCTCGTGGAAAAGCTAACATTAAAAAAAAAAACGGACGCATAAAACATATAATAAAGGGAGAGGGAGACAAGATGGGGAGAGAGAGGGATAGCACACAAGTACAACATTTGAGAGCAGGGGCATCGGGAGATCTGTGGGAGGGAGAGGGCTTGGGGTGAGGAGGCATGGGAAGGGGGTGGGGGAGGAGGGGGGGGGTGAGGTAAAAAACACATAACTGTAAACATAAAACACATAAATGTAAACATAAAACATAAAACACATAAATGTAAACATAAAACACATAAAGTATGGAACTAGAACAGCACTCAATAGAGCGCATACATCTACCAGGCTGAACAGTTTATGTTTTGTATCCCACTGATAGGCCGGATTTGCATCTGGACAATAAACAAAATCTAATCAGCTTGCTCTTGTCACCAACCCAACTACTCATCCACCAAGTTTTGCAATAACCAGTCCACAACTTTGTAATATCGTGCTATTTACCGTTTTTGGCCCAATCTCTCAATTGTGAACAATCACAATGATTTTTTTTTTCATTATCATATCTGGATATTCACGGAAATCAAATAAAATTATCCTTGTCACGCACCTAACCTTTCCACCAACTTTCGTCCGAATCAGTCCATAACTTTTTGAAATATCCTGCTCACAAGAAAACTGACAGACAGACAGGGGTGAGAACATAACCTCTGTTTACCTTCCATGGTGGAGGTAATAATTGTCATGCAGAGTACATCCCTTCCCTCCCCCCTTGCATGTGCTTACTAATCACAACGATCTCGATACAATCTTGTTTTAGTTACGAATTCAAGTACACAACCATCTTCCATGCAATCTGTTACAAATATCAAGTCGGCATCATATATTGTTTGCTCTTTTCGTCATTTACAAGGTGTCCACAATGCTGTCAACACCTAATGTGGTTGAAACTACATCAAATTCGCTGAATCTGCATTCAACATAGAATGACCTGAACTATGGGTTTTTCCCACATCCACAAAGCTCAACTTTTATACTCATTGCAGTTCTTCTTCTTCTTTAACGGCCACAGTTAGTCCCATGTTGTTATGGGGTTGGCCAGGTGAAGCTTGGCCCAAAGCGTCCATGAACCCGCTGTTCAGGCCTGGCTTTTGACCAAGGTTAGGGCAGGTATTTGGAATTTGGCCATGGTGTCCGTGATAGCTGACCTACTCTTCATGAAGGACACCGTGGGATCATTAACGTCCACCAGCAAATGCAAGCAGATGGGACGCCCGTTTACCATCCATCGGAGGGACGGCACACACACACTGATGAATCACCCTGCCTTGTGAAACACCTGGGTGCCAGTTTATAACTGGGCCGAGATTAAAACCCAAGCCCGACAGACGAGTTGCGAGTGTGCATACTTTTAGGCCATCCGGCCACCCCACTAATTATAGTTATTATTTGTGTAAATGCAGCTATATTTATTAAATTTAACAGCATAGATTGTAAGTAATACAGTTTTCATGCTTTGGGTAAGAAGTGGAGAAAATCCCGATTTCCTCTCTCCATTATCGGATTAACCGAGGAGCATGGCAGGGTCTGTTCTCCAGCTGTGGAAACAGCCAGTGACTGTCACAGCTGCTGCTCTGATCCTCCTACTGGTGAAAATCACAGTCATCAGAAATGGTCCATCTGCTTCTCCTCTATTGCACGGTGACCGCTGCAATGTTCGCCAATGAGCAGCTCTCTTTTAGCGCTGCTTCAAGGTAACATCTCAAACGTGAATCCATGATTATTACTTTAGAAATCGCATATTCCACATTACTCATGCAGTCACACCAACATGCAAACTATATTATTTGTGTTTCCCAACAAAACAAGTCAAGTGAATCCACTTGGATTCCGCCCAGGTTGGCACATGGAAATTATTATTCATATGGTACTTTCCATGGTGAAGTAGTTCGCAGCAGAACCGGCAGCATAAATATAGATTTGATGACGTCATGTTTACACATCTGAGCGCCAGAAACTGTCTACACTTTTGAGCGACAGAAATGAGCTTCACTTTTGAGCGACAGAAATTCCCAGGCAAACGCTATAACGCACCAGGTTTACAACCTGTGCGTTAATAATTCTCTTCAAACGTTGGAGCAACGACTGAAGCAAAAATATAAAATGCTTTTGTCAATATACCTTCAATGTCTTGCAGGAGGATAAAAGGTGCAACAAAAAAACCTCAAGAAGATCAGAACCGGGGGAGTTATTGAAACAATTTCAGCGAAACTCTTCCCGACACTTCAAAAGACTCATGGAGTCATTTTTTTCATTTGCCGGGGTTTAATAAAGCACATGTTGGTGAAATACTTTTCAAAGCCACGAATTTCAAAAGAATGATGAATTGATGGCCCTGCGATGATGAAATGAGAAACTGATGACATGAAGTAACCCAAACTCATGAGTCTGTTCCTGGAATTCTGGGCAGTGTCACCATGTCACCTATCAGATCGTTTTACAGCCATAAGGATATTGTCTTTAGAACGATCTTCACTGGGGGAGAAAGTACTCCGAGTCCAAGTGTGTGCAAGACCATTGGCACTGTGCCTTGCAGGCCTTGCTTTCACAGGCCCCAAAATGACTCAATGCCGTACAGCCTTCAATACAGTGGTGATATTATTACCTCTGCCACCAAAGGTGGATAGAGGTTATGTTTTCACCCCTGTCTGTTTGTTTGTTTGTCTGTTTGTCTGTGAACAAGATATCTCAAAAAGTCGTGGATGGATTCGGATGAAATTTGGCAGAGAGGTAGTGTACAGTGCATTCAGAAAGTATTCAGACCCCTTCAGTTTTTCACATTTTGTTATGTTGCAGCCTTATGCTGAAATCGTTTAAATTCATTTTTTCCCTCATCAATCTACACTCGATACCCCACAATGACAAAGAGAAAACAGGATTTTAGAAAGTTTTGCAAATTTATTGAAAAGAAAAAACTGAAATATCACATTTACATAAGTATTCCGACCCTTTGCTATGACACTTGAAATTTAGCTCAGGTGCCTCCCATTTCTCTTGATCATCTTTGAGATGTTTCTACACCTTGATTGGAGTCCACCTGTGGTAAATTCAATTGATTGGACATGATTTAGAAAGGCACACACCTGTCTATATAAGGTCTCACAGCTGACAATGCATATCGGAGCAAAAACCAAGCCATGAGGTCGAAGGAACTGCCTGCTGAGCTCAGAGACAGGATTGTGTCGAGGCACAGATCTGGGGAAGCCTACATAAAAAAAATTCTGCTGCATTGAAGGTTCCCAAGAGCACAGTGGCCTCCATAATTCTTAAATGGGAGAAGTTTGGAACAACCAGGACTCTTCCTAGAGCTGGCCGCCTGGCCAAACTGACCAATCGGGGGAGAAGGGCCTTGGTAAGAGAGGTGACCAAGAACTCGATGGTCACTCTGGCTGAGCTCCAGAGATCCTGTGTGGATATGGGAGAAACTTCCAGAAGGACAACCATCACTACAACACTCCACTGATCTGGGCTTTATGCCAGAGTGGCCAGCCGGAAGCCTCTCCTCAGTGAAAGACACATGAAAGCCCGCTTGGAGTTTGCAAAAAAGCACCTAAAGGACTCTCAGACTGTGAGAAACAAGATTCTGTGGTCTGATGAAACCAAGATTGAACTGTTTGGCCTCAATTCTAAGCATCATGTCTGGAGGAAACCAGGCACCGCTCATCACCTGACCAATACCATCCCAACGGTTAAGCATGGTGGTGGCAGAATCATGCTGTGGGGGTGTTTTTCAGCAGCAGGGACTGGGGGACTGGTCAGGGTTGAGGGAACAATGAACGAAGCAAAGTACAAAGATATCCTTAATGAAAACCTGAAACAGAGCGCTCAGGACCTCAGACTGGGCCGAAGGTTCACCTTCCAAAAGGACAATGACCCTAAGCACACAGCCAATACAACGCAGGAGTGGCTTAGGGACAACTCTGTGAAGGTCCTTGAGTGGCCCAGCCACTTAAACCCAATCGAACATATCTGGAGAGACCTGAAAATGGCTGTCGACCGACGGTCCCCATCCAACCTGACAGAGCTTGAGAAGATCTGCAGAGAAGAATGGCAGAAAATCCCCAAATCCAGGTGTGCAAAGCTTGTTGCGTCATACCCAAGACGACTCGAGGCTGTAATCGCGGCCAAATGTGCTTCAACTAAGTACTGAGTTAAGGGTCTGAATACTTATGTCAATGTGATATTTCAGTTTTTTATTTTTAATAAATTTGCAAAACTTTCTAAAATCCCGTTTTCCCTTTGTCATTATGGGGTATTGAGTGTAGATTGATGAGGGAAAAATGAATTATAAACGATTTCAGAATAAGGCTGCAACATAACAAAATGTGAAAAAAGTGAAGGGGTCTGAATACTTTCTGAATGCACTTTATGTGACAAGGACCAAATGATTAGATTTTGGTGAAGAACCGGATCCGGCTAGTATAATTTTAAAAAGTGCTTTAGATTTTGGTGAAGAACCGGATCCGGCTAGTATAATTTTAAAAAGTGATTCTTCACTATTGCAAGATAGGGCCAAAAACGATATATAGCAGGATATCTCAAAAAAGTTGTGAATGGATTTGGACGAAACTTGGTGGACCGGTTGTGTGTGTGACAAGGACTAATTGATTAGATTTTGGTGAAGATATGGTTTTGTATACGAGAATAAGTTAATCTTTAAGTGATTCTTCACCATTGAGAGATAGGGCGAAAAGCGATATACAACATGATATTTAAAAAAGTTATGGACGAGCTATGACAAAACTAGTGGATGAGTTGGTTAGATGGCAAGAACAAGCCAATTGGATTTTGGTTCAGTTCCGAATCCAGATCCGGCCTGTCATTGGGAATACAAAACTTAAACTCTTCAGCCTGGCGGAGGTATGTGCTCTACCGTGCGCCGTTCTAGCTAAGGCATGCGATGAATCAAAGCGATATTCAAAGTAGAAACACTTTGGAACACAAAAAGCAAAATAAAATTGATATTCCTCCAGGTTTAGTTTCCAAATAAAACACAAATAACTCCCTTCATGAGATATCCATCAATAGGAATACATTTATTTACTGCGTTCATGAAAGGCACAGCACGGCAAAGTAACAACACAAATACTGCATTTCAATTTGAAAATACTTTGCATATGCTAATTTCGTTCTACCTTTGATATATAAATAAAGCTAGTTAAAAGTGCTCATTTAGAGAAGAGACTGAAATTGAGAGTTAAAGGCCAGCCCAAGTATTATGAAATGCTAATGTAACTCCAATGCAAGCATGATTACAAAAAAAAGAAAATCATCCTTTGGGCTGATCACAATTACACACTGACATTTCACCTATAAATTGGTGTCAGGAAGGGGATGCCCATGCCAAAAATGCATTTATTATTGAATGGTTGTCATGTGAATTAATGGGGTAGATTATGGTCCCGGGAGTGTTTGGCATTGAGTAAATGTCAGCATCGAGTGAATTACGCTTTCATTAATGTCCATGAACAGCAACTTGAGGATGAGCGTCAATGTGTTGGGATGGGAAAATGCTCTTCCAAGTAGTCTTCCCTTTTTACTCCCACATTCCTCTTCTAACTTTATCTCGGCTCTCTTTGCCAAGTTTCTCTCCAACACCTGCCCGAGGGGACTCGGATTAGTACTATTTATTTTTCCATTACAAGCACAAAGTCATCCCAACATCTTACAGGCGACACAAACAGAAAATGAAAATTGAAGTTTTGTGTATTCAGCTCCACTATTAGCCATCAACTAAAACAAGCTGAAGGTAGACATAGTTTACATCCTCGCTTTTAATAATGTTCCATTATTTTGTAGACACAAGTACTCTACTTCTCATTGCATTTGCCAAGCTTCACACATTTAGGTTAGATTGAGGGAACAAAACTGGAGAATTAACCACTGAAAACCATTTGACGATAGCAATGAATGCCTCTTATTGAGACTCATGTTTCATGGAATGCTTTAAATAATTTCCAATGTTAATGTTGATAATCAGTAATTATTTTGGAGTAGAAAAGCTTGTTGTTTTGATGAAACAGCATGCACTCAATAAGCCCTTTATTGATCGTTTACTCATCAATAATGAACACTTTACGATCACCTACTTTAAAATACATTAGCCTTGTTTATTGTGTGCTTTATCTCATCATGAAAAGTGGCTGTGGACATTGAGAAATGACTAAGGAAGGGTCCCTCAAAAAGTTTTAACAACGAGATTACACAATAGTCCAAGACAAGCCAAAGTTCTTCCATTCTTTTTTCCTTTGATATTCTTCAAAACATACTTATCTATTATAATTCATTCATTCCGTCATTCATGTACAAAACTCCATATTGAGAGAGCATCAGTTTTACTGAAGTAATTTCTTGGCTAGGGTTACAATCCTGGATGGGTTGTCACTCCCACGCAGGATACTTGACTGAGTGTGCAGGAACTTGTAATTTGTTCACGGTGTCGGGTATAGTTCCCCGCCTCTTCATGAATGAAACCATCGTCTCATTAACATCCAAAAAACAAATGCTGGCAGAAGGGACGCCCAGTTTAACTTCCATTTGAGGGAAGGCAAACGCATTGACTTCTCGACATACCTGTGAGACACCAAGATGACAGTTTATAGCTTGGCCGACATTTGAAACCCAGGCTAGAGTGTGCATCATCGAGCAGTCCAGTTACGTAAAGTTGTGTCCACTTATAGTGACATTCATGATTAAATTTACACAAATCTCCCTTTCCTGCATGACTGCCCCAAGCTCTGGCAGAGACAACTTCGTTGCAGCCTTAACCCCATCCATCCAGCGCATACAAGATCTGCTTCGTCTTTCTCCCACAATACCCAGTATGACTAATTTCTCCAGATAATGTGTATAGTCTGCAAGGCGATTCTGCTATTTTGTATACAGGATCGAGGCTCGTGTAAGAGCCAACATTTACCACACAAAAAAATCTAAAAGACACACAAAACATATAATAAGGGTAGCGGTAGACAAGATGGGGAGAGAAGGGGAAGCACACAAACACAACATTTGAGAGCAGGTACATCGGGAGATCTGTGGGGAGGGCTTGGGGGGAAGAGGCGTGGGAAGGGGGGAGGGGTGGGAGAAGTATAAAACACAGGGACACTGCAAGGACTTCCAGGAAGGAAGTTGGTATTTCAAAAAAGTGAATCTGGGGTGAAATTAGCGTGGGTAGAAAAGATCAAGGTGTTGGATGGGGGAAGATAAGAGATGGTGGTGAACAGCAGTTTTAAAGACCTGGAGGGAGGAGTGGGATTGAAGAGAGTGAGGGAGTTTGTTCCAGAGGTGGGAGAAAAGAGGAATGAAGGAGTGAAGGTGAGCAGAAAGTCTTGATTTTGGCAGTTTAGCCAAAAGAGGCTGGCTGGCAGCTCTTGTGCGACCTGCAGGAATATTTGGGGGACAGAGCCCAGAGAGAGCTGGGGAAGCAAGGCCGGAGAGGAGTCGGTAGAAGACAGAAAGACCACCAACCTACCTGTCGTGAGTAAGTGAAAGGCCCTTGGAGTTAGCGTCATCGTGGGAGATTCCAATGATTCTGAAAGCTTTGGTTTCAACAGCGTGAAGCCGAGCTAGGTGTGAGGCAGAAGCACCGGCACAGAGGGGAGAACAGTATTCCATTGAGCTGCAGATGAAAGCCTTGTATGTGCTGAGGAGCTCAGGTGTGCCAAGGAAGAACTTTGCATGACGGAGGATGCCCAGTCGGCGACTGGCTTTGGAGGCCAGATTTGAAATGTGGTTTTCCCAGGAAAGGTCATGGCAGATAGTGAGACCCAAAAGCTTGAGTGACAGAACTTCTTGGAGAGGATTATTCAGAAAGTGGATGCGAGGGTTGTCCAGTCGGTCTTTTTGGAGTAAGAGTGTTAGATTTGTCAGGATTGAAAGACATGTTCCACTTGTTTGACCAGTCTGTGATTTTGTCCATGTCTGCAGAGAGTGAGGAGGCTGCAGATTGCCGATCTCAGGGATGAGGAATGGAGCGACAGAGAGTGGAGGCATCAGCAAAGAGATAGAGAGGATTTTCAAGAGAGTCAGAGAGATCATTGATGAAGACCAGAAAAAGCACAGGGCCCAGAACACTGCCCTGGGGAACTCCAGCCTGAACAGAAAGGGGAGATGAGAGAAACCCATTCAGGGCCACACGTTGACTACGACTAGAGAGGAAGTCCACAAGCCAATCGTGGAGATTTCCATGGATACCATAGGAGGAGAGTTTGGTGAGCAGAGCGGGGTGCCACACCGTATCGAAGGCACATGATATGTCAAGGTAGACAGCTCTAATTTCCTTTTTGGCATTGTGGACCTCCATCCATTGTTGAGACAGCAGAAGCAGCATGTCCAGATTAGAGTGACCTGGTCTGAAACGAAATTGATGATCAGAGATCAAGCCATTTGAGAAGAGGAAAGATTTGATATCCGAAGCAATGATGGATTCCATGACTTTGCTGATAATTGGGAGAAGGCTGATTGGTCTGTAGTTGCAATAATATATATATATACAGACTTGGCATTTAATGTGGAATTTTTTTTTTTCTTGACTTGGGTTTACTTTCTTAACTTAGTATATCAATCTGGTCAGTTGCTTTTACACTTTGGTGATTTATTTGTTAAGAACCATGTCACTGATTGTCTGGCGCAGCAAGAAGTCAACAACAGGATTATATCACAGGTGGCGTGGCAAAATGTACGGACAGGTGCATTTGACAATTGGCTTCACAGCCGGGTATACAAGGGTTTTTGCGTTCTGTATTCGTGGAAAACAACTGCTGCACCTCTCCAAAAGTTATTGCTGCTTCCTCTGGAGATAGTCCGTCAACTCGACAATGCTGTTTGTCATGGAGTGGTGGCTTTACGAAATTACGGCATGAAAGACCATGCTATTGCTCGGCAGTATGGCATCACTCAAGGTCAGGTGTCAAAGATCCTGAAACAAAATGCTCAGAGGGGTGTCCCTACTCCAATACCGAGGCCAGGACATCCCCGCAGAACCACAAGGAGGGATGATCGCCAGCTGCACCGGTTAGTCCGCAATGGCCGTACCAAGTCAGCTAATCGGCTTAGGGCTGAGTGGCTGCAACTGACAAATGTGCCTGTATCCAGAAGGCTAGTCAACCAACGACTGGTTCAAGCAGGCTATCATGCCAGGCATCCCCTCAGAAAGCCACGCCTGACCAGACAACACCGCCAGCGCCGATTGCAGTGGGCCAGAGAGCACCCTCAATGGCAGCCATGACACTGGAATCACGTGATCTTCAGTGACGAGTCTAGATTTCGGGTCTATCGTCAAGATGTCCGCGTCCGAGTGCGCAGACAAGTGAATGAAGCCTTCAACAAAGATTGTATAGTGCCAAGAGTCCAAGCTGGAGATGGTGGGGTGACCGTTTGGGCTGCTTTTCATGCAGGGGGCAAAACTGACCTGGTTGTTCTGAATGGAAACCTGAACCAGTTCAAGTACAGGGCCATTCTGGAAGAAACATTGCTTCCATTTGCTCGTGCAGCCTTTCGAGGAAACTTTGTCTTCCAAGATGACAATGCACGGCCTCATCGTGCTCGCATGATCCAACACTTTCTTGCTGACCGTGGTGTAGAGCATATGGAGTGGCCTGCCATGTCCCTGGATATGAATCCGATAGAGAAATTGTGGGCAGAATTAACGTGTCAAATCGACCACTTGGACCAGCAGCCGACCTCTGTGCGTGAATTGCAGCAGGCTATTGTCACTGCATGGCAAGCAATTCCTGTCCAAACCTTGGCAAATCTCGTGTACAGCATGCCTCAATGTGTACGTGCTCTCCTGAATGCTCGTGGGGGTTACACGAAGTACTGAACTGTAATTTTACTGTCCTTAAGCCCAGTCGTAATTTAACTTTTGTTTTTGTTAAAAAAATTTTTGGCTAATGTGCAAAATAAAGAGATACTTCTGGAAAACGTACTGAAGTTTAACACAGTACTGTCCATGAATTGAGTTCAAAATCAGTTTACATCACTTTCAAGGATCAATTTATTTGTTTCGTAATGTCAAATGTGGTTTTTGTTTCTTTTAAAGGTCACATTAACAAAATCTAGAATATTTCAACATAATTCCAATGAACTTTTGGTTCTAAGACATCTTGAAAAGTAAGTTCACCTCCACAAAACAAAAATTCCATATTAAATGCCAAGTCTGTGTGTGTGTATATATATATATATATATATATATATATATATATATATATATATATATATATATATATATATATATATATATATATGGTGGTCCAGAAACCCTGGGCACATTTTGAAGAACGATACCTGCAAAAATCAACAAAGTTTATTGTGGACTTTGGTGCAAAACAAAACATGATTACTCGTAAATGGATGTGACCGCTTCAACACACACAGGCATCATGTGATACGCAACAGGGAGAGGTGCATCACGTGATATGGATAGGGGTGAGCTTCGCTCACTGTGCTGCAAGCGTTTGTCTTTGCATTAGTTCAGTTCATTGTGAATTAGACGTCCTAATATGATGGAGGATATCGTGAGACAGAAATTTGCGCTGTACACTTGTATTCTGTATCTGGAAATTCGGTTGAAGTTAACAGACAACTTGTCAAAGAATGCGGCGCCGACGCAATTGACAGAAGAACCATCGGCAGAATAAACAAGCAGTTCGATGAAATCGCCAGCATTCTTCCAAAACAGTCACCATTTTGGCCTTGTACTGTTCGAACTGAGGAAAGCAGAGAGGTCATTCAACAACAACTCGACAGTAACACACCATGATCAACTCGTCATTTATTAAACGCCACCAATATAAGCCGAACATTGATTCAACGAATACTAAAATACCTTAATGCGAAACCATACATACCCAGATTAATTCACCAACTATCTAAGGATGATTTTTACAGGCGCGTTGAGGCATGCGAGACATTGCTTGGGTTAATGGATATGAACAATTATTTGCATAACGGATCTTGTGGTCAGATGAATCCAAGTTTACTTTATCTGGTTCTGTAAATCGTCATAATAGCGTGATATGTGCAGTGGACAACCCACAATTTACTGTTGAGAACAATGTCCAGTATCAAGCTGTTGTGTCCGTCTGGGCAAGCATTTTATCTGGAGGCATTGTTGGACTAATATTTTTCGAAGAAAATGTGAATGCTGCAAATTTCCATCCAATGTTGGAGCAGCATGTATTTCCACTCAATGATGGCCAACTGTGGTTCATGCATGATGGTGCACCTGCTCATTATGCTGCCAGTGTACACCAGGCCCTTGTTTTGAACTTTACAGACAAATGGATTGGCCATCGTGGTCTGGTTGAATGGCGTCTGCGGTCTTATGATTGAACAATACCCTGTGATTTCTTTCTTTGGGGTTTCCACAAACATAAAGTGTATGCGAGTAATCCTATGACCCTTAGAGGCTTGAAACAATTCATACGTAATGAGACTGCTGCCTTAATGACTGAAACATGCAGAACTGTGTGCCAGAGTGTTTCGTCATGGCAAAAGCTGTGCATAAACAATGAAGGAAAGCAGTTTGAACATTTGAACTGATCCGTTTCATGTATAGTCATGTGAAAAAGTAAGTACACCCCATGTAAAGTTTTGACTTTTTCAACATATTTCAACATACATCTATTTGATCTTCATTTCAACAATATTGAGAGATAAAGGTGATATAATATAACAAATATCATGAAACATTTACATTTTGTAGTCCATTGTATAATTTAAATAAACATAAATGGAAATTTTGCATGTGGAAAAAGTAAGTACACCCCTACATTTATCACTACTTCAAATACCTAAAATTAGAATCAGGTGCACCAGCTCAGGTGCAAATGATTAGAACATCGTTAGGGAGGATCTTGGAGGAACCTGTCTTATTTAAACCTAAGACATGTAGTTTGGTTTGCTCTTTGTTGTTGAAGTGGGTGGCGTCACCATGCCTAGATCAAAAGAGCTCTCTGAGGCCTTCAGAAAGAAGGTTATAGATGCCTATGAGTCTGGGAAGGGATTTAAAAAGATCTCCAAACAATTTGAAATCAATCATTCCACTGTCCGGAAGATCATCTACAAGTGGAGAAGATTCCAAACAACTGCCAACTTGTTCAGGCCAGGCTGCCCCAGCAAGTTCAGCCCGAGAGCAGACCACGCGATGCTGAAAAAAGTCTCTAAGAACCCCAGAATGTCATCACGGGACCTACAGGTAATCTTGCCACTGTTGATGTCAACGTGCACGAGTCTACCATTAGAAAGAGGCTGCACAAATTTGATCTACATGGGAGGTGTGCCAGGAGGAAACCTTTGCCGTCCAGAAAGAACATCAGGGCAAGACTAAAGCTTGCCAATGAACACCTTGGCAAAGACCAGCACTTCTGGAACAATGTGCTCTGGACAGATGAGTCAAGGGTAGAGCTATTTGGCCACATTACCAGAAGACATGTTTGGCGAAAACCAAAGACAGCATTTGACCACAAGAACCTGATACCAAATGTAAAGCATGGTGGTGGAAATGTTATGGTTTGGGGCAGCCTTGCTGCATCAGGGCCTGGGCATCTCACCATCATAGATTCCACTATGAATTCTTCATTGTACCAGAGGGTGCTTGAGGATAATCTGAGGCCATCTGTCAGAAAGTTGAAGCTCAACCGAAGGTGGAACTTGCAACATGACAATGACCCTAAACATACCACTAAATCCACCAAGGAATGGCTGAAAATAAAGAAATGGAGGGTTCTGGAATGGCCAAGTCAAAGCCCGGATCTAAATCCCATCGAGATGTTGTGGGTGGATTTGCGACGAGCTGTGCATGCAAGAAACCCCTCAAACATCGCACAGCTGAAAGAATTCTGCATCGAGGAGTGGGCAAAAATTTCTCCCAGTCGATGTCAGAGACTGGTAGACAGTTATAAGAAACGCCGACTTGAGGTTGTTTCTGCCAAAGGGGGCAATACCACCTATTCGCGCCAACGGTGTACTTACTTTTTCCACATGCGAAATTTGCATTTATGTTTATTTAAATTATACAATGGACTACAAAATGTAAATGTTTCATGGTATTTGTTATATTATATCACCTTTATCTGTCAATATTGTTGAAATGAAGATCAAATAGCTGTATGTTGAAATATGTTGAAAAAGTCAAAACTTTACATGGGGTGTACTTACTTTTTCACGTGACTGTATATATACATATACACTACATGGCCAAAAGTATGTGGACGCCCCTTCAAATTAGTGGATTTGGCTGTTTCAGCAACACCCATTGCTTACAGGTATATATAATCAAGCACACAGTCATGCAATCTCCATAGACAAAGATTGGCAGCAGAATGGGCCGTACCGAAGAGCTCAGTGACTTTCAACGTCGCACCGTCATAGGATGCCACCATTCCAATAAGTCCGTTCATACAATTTCTGCCCTGCTAGAGCTGCCCCGGTCAACTGCAAGATCTGTTATTCTGAAGAGGAAATGTTTAGGAGCAACAACAGCTCAGCCGTGAAGTTGTAGGCCACACAAGTTCACAGAACGGGACCGCCAAGTGCTGAAACATGTAGCGCATAAAAATCGTCTGTTCTTGGTTGCAACTCTCACTACCGAGTTCAAAACTGCCTCTGGAAGCAACGTCAGCACAACAACTGTTCGTTGGGAGCTTCATGAAATGGGTTTCTATGGCCGTGCAGCCGCACACAAGCCTAAGATCACCATGCACAATGCCAAGCTGGAGTGGTGTAAAACTCGCCACCATTTGACGCTGGAGCAGTGGAAATGCGTTCTCTGGAGTGATGAATCATGCTTCACCATCTGGCAGTGCGTTGGATGGATCTGGGTTTGGCGGATGCCAGGAGAACGCTACCTGCCTAAATTCATAGTGTCAACTGTAAAGTTTGGTGAAGGAGGAATAATGGCCTTGGGCTGTTTTTCATGGTTCGGGCTAGGCCCATTAGTTCAAGTGAAGGGAAATCTTAATGCTGCAGCATACAATGGCATTCTAGACGATTGTGTGCTTCCAACTTTGTGGCAACAGTTTGGGGAAGGCCCTTTCCTGTTTCAGCATGACAATACCCCCGTGCACAAAGCGAAGTCCATACAGAAATAGTTTGTCGAGATCGGTGTGGAAGAACTTGACTGGCCTTCACAGAACTCTGGCCTCAACCCCATCGAACACCTTTAGAATGAATTGGAACGCCGACTGAAAGCCAGGCCTAATCACCCAACATCAGTGCCGACCTCACTAATGCTCTTGTGGCTCAATGGAAGCAAATCCCCACAGCAATGTTCCCACATCTAATGGAAAGCCTTCCCAGAAGAGTGGAGGCTGTTATAATAGTAAAGGGGGGGGGGGGGGACCACTTCCATATTAATGACCATGATTTTGGAATGAGATGTTCGACCAGCAAATATGGGTGTGATGTCAGGGCGTCCACATACTTTTGGCCATGTAGTGTATATATGTTGGAACCCATCTGTGGATCGGTCCCATCGGCCGATGGGTCTGACCCATCTGTGGATGCACGAGAAATGACAATGCAGACCCATCGGCCGATGGATCTGCGCCATCTGCGGATGTGTTGTTCAACTTGAAGGAATGTGTATGCATGTTGCGCCAACCCTGTTGGAAGGTCAGGATCCTTGCCACCAAAACTACATTTACCCTCGCCATCACCTTCATCAGCACCTGCCACTCTCTACCCTGCCACCATTCCCCTCCACCATTATCAGAAGAACACCTAATGTTTTGTATGAATGTTGAGTATGTCATGTAAAGCTTTACTAAAACTGCCATGTATCTGTTAATTACAAAATGTATTGACAAAATGTATAAATAGATGGGTAGAAATAGATAATAAAACATTTTAAAATCATCTCTGTTAAATTCCTACCACATGTAATTCCAATGACTGTGTACCTGATTGAAGAGCACCATTCTGTCAACACATTCCTTCAAGGTGAACAACACATCCGCAGATGGCACAGACCCATCGGCCGATGGGTCTGCATTGTCATTTCTCGTGCATCCACAGATGGGTCAGACCCATCGGCCGATGGGACCGATCCACAGATGGATTCCAACATATATATATATATATATATATATATATATATATATATATATATATATATATATATATATATATATATATATATATATATATGTACCTGATTGAAGAGCATATATATGCTCTGTATATATGTATATATGTATATATATATATATATATATATATATATATATGTACATATATATATATGTATATAATATATATATATATATATATACATATATATATATATATATAATATATATATATATATATACATATATATATATATATGTATATAATATATATATACATATATATATATATATATATATATATATATATATATATATACATATATATATACATATATATATACATACATATATATATACATATATATATACATATATATATATATATATATATATATATATATATATATATATATATATATATATATATATATATATATATATATATATATATATATATACTGTATATATATATATACTAGCTTGGCTCGGCTCGCTACGCTCGCCTCACCACACGTCGTTACTGAGGGACGGGCTTATTTTAGCTGAGGCTAATGACTGTACCTGAGTTGCTGTGTTGTCATGATTTACACCAATCATAACACAAACAATTATATTGCACAAATTTATTTGTAGTGTTTGTGATACTACATTTTTATAGGCAATTTAGGTTAAAGATTTAGGTTGAAAAAAAAAAAAAATTCAAAAAAGAACCCCTCAGCACATACATACGGTAGGGGGAGGTGCAGACTGGAAGTTTGGGACGATTACACCTCACCACCACGTAATTCAAAACACCTCACCACCAAGTAATTTAAAACACCTCACCACCACATAATTCAAAACACCTCACCACCACGTAATTCAAAACACCTTACCACCATGCAATTCAAAACACCTCACCACCACGTAATTCAAAACAACTCACCACCACATAATTTAAAACACCTCACCACCAAGTAATTCAAAACACTTCACCATCACGTAATCCAAAACACCTCACCCCCATGTAATTCAAAACACCTTACCACTATGTAATTTAAAACACCTCACCACCACATAATTTAAAACACCTCACCACCACGTAATTCAAAACACCTCACCACCATGTAATTCAAAACACCTCACCACCACGTAATTCAAAACACCTCACCACCACGTAATTCAAAACACCTCACCACCACATAATTTAAAACACCTCACCACCAAGTAATTCAAAACACCTCACCATCACGTAATTCAAAACACCTCACCATCACGTAATTCAAAACACCTCACTACCACGTAATTTAAAAACACCTCACCACCACTTCATTTAAAAACACCTCACCACCACATAATTCAAAATATCTCACCACTACGTGATTCAAAACCACCACCAAGTTATTATAAACACTTCACAACCACGGAAACAAAAGTTTCAGGGAGTAGTTCAGTGACAACAGACACTGCCCAGATATGTAGATATATAGATAAATGACTGTACCTGAGTTGGTGTTTTGTCATGGTTTACACCAATCATAATTCAAACAATCATAATGCACATATGTATTTGTAATATACGTGATATTACATTTTATAAACAATTG
This sequence comes from Myxine glutinosa, assembly GCF_964187855.1. Classification (NCBI taxonomy): domain Eukaryota; kingdom Metazoa; phylum Chordata; class Myxini; order Myxiniformes; family Myxinidae; genus Myxine; species Myxine glutinosa. The sequence continues at coordinate 114,213,535 of NC_136263.1, read as the reverse complement.
AAGTTGAAAACTTAAGTTGGAAAAAAAAAATTCCCCCCCCAAAAAATAAAACTGGAAATTTTTTCAAAAAAATACCCTTAAGACATACCGACGGGAGAGATAGGTGCATACCAGAAGTTTGGTACAATTTCACAAAAGTTTGAGGGAGTAGTTCAGTGACAACACAACACAAGACAACACAACACAACACAAGACAACACAGACACTGCACAGATATATATATTATTTTTATTTTTATTTTTTGGGGGGATTGTGGAGGATCGTGGAAGAGTTCCTCGATGAAGACAGTTTCCATGGCCCAGGTGGTTTCAAGACCACATATTGGCCCCTGAATAATGTTTGCTCATAGTATTTTCCATCATCCATCAACTTTGGACAGTGTTAAAGCCAGAATAGAGATTATGTCTCTATGGTGTTCTACATATTTTTGAATATCTACAAAATAAGTACAATCATTCTTTCCAATTTTGCCATTCTTTTCCTCTCTTTAACTCAAAACATTCTGCTTTCAGACGAGAGGTGTTCAAAATGTTCTAAGAACGACTTAGATACTCTCAATATTCCAAGACACGTCAATATTTAAAAAAAAAGAAAGATATGCTTTCCAATATGTACATTCTGTACAATAGGTACAATATGTGCAATACTATCCAATATGTACAATATGTACAATACTAAGCACATTTCATTGAAAAATAAAATGAATAAAGACGTATATTAAATAAATAAATAAATAAAGCAACCCACGTGGGAAGATCTTCTATGTGGGTTTCATGAAGACGCAACTATAAAGGTCGTGTCGAGTTCATCGCACATGCAAAATCATACATTCCATCCACGCATTCGTTTGCACCCTTTGTGGAGAACAGAGCACTGACACCTTGGACACATTCCCCACGAGTGTGCACCCTGAGTGATGCACCACAAACTATTTCAGAACGAAGACCCAGCACAAGCCACGTCACACCGAGAAGCACCGGGGAACTCACCCGTTGAGCTCGAGTTGTGTTGATGTTTTCCAGGTCCACCAACAGAGCAACTGGCAGAGTTTTAAAAATGATCAGCCTGGCGAGGAATCCCGAGGATGTTTAATTTATTGGATCTCCACTTGGTACGCTGTGTGACTCTTCCGTGCCGGTGGTGGTTAGGGGTGACGCGGGGTAGGGGAATGAGCGCCTCGAGTGGCTCAGGCGGCGCAGAGACTCCGCCCTCCTCACATCCCATTGGTCGCATTTCCAGACGTCGTCCCGCCTCCACGAAGGTTCAGTACTTGATGAAGTAAGCGGCAAAAGCTCTTCGGCCATTCCTGTTGATTCATGTTTCAGTGACGCAGCTTGTTCATTATGGAAATGCGTGAGTCGGCTGGAAGTAGGACAGATGCAGGTCGGAGGGAGAAGACATCACAAACGTAATCCGGACTGAAGTTTGAGTCGGTGGAAATTGTTCTCATTCAACCTGCTTTTCCTGTCTTTCTATTGTGAACAATAAAGGGTATTTTTACAATTTCCCCCAAACTTCACAACTTTTACCATCACTCCCTCAGGAATTAACTTTAGCATATAATTCCACAAACAAATGAGGTATCCCAAAGAGTACTCTGAGAACCTTGAGGGTCAATTCCACAGCTCCGGGTGATTTAAATTGTTTGCTTTTAGAAATTTTAAGTTATTTAGAAACTTTAAGGATTATTACCTCCGCCACCTGCCTGGAGGTTGGTTATGCTCATTACCACCAACGTGGATGCAGGTTATGTTTTCATCCCTGTCTGTTTGTCTGTCCATTTGTTTGTGAACAAAATATCTCAAAAAGTTGTGGACCGATTCGGACGAAATTTGGCAGAGATGGAGCGTCTGTGAAAACAACAAAATGATTAGATTTTGGAGAAGATCCGGATTCGGATTCGGCTACTAGAATCTTTAAGGGATTCTTCACCATTGGGAGATAGGGCCAAAAACGATACATAACAGGATATCTCAAAAAATTGAGATCGGATTTGGACGAAACTTGGTGGACAGGTTGGGTGTCTGACAAGGACGATTCGATTCGATTTTGGTGAAGATCTGAATATGGATTCGGATATGAAAATTATTTAATATTTTAATTGTTTTATACCTCTCCCACCTCCCCCCCAAGTCCTCCCGATGTCCCTGCTCTCAAATGTTGTGTTTGTGTCCTTCCCCCTCTCTCCCCATCTTGTCTGCCGCTCCCCTTGTTTTTTGTGTTTTGTGTGTCGGTTTGACTTTTTGTGTGATTAATGTTAGCTCTTTCACGAGCCTCGATCTTGTATATAAAAAAAGAAGAAAAAAAAAGTGATTCTTCACCATTGGGAGATCGGGTCAAAAACGATACATAGCAGGATATCTCAAAAAGTTATGGATGGATTTGGACGAAACTTTTTGGACATGTTGTGTATGTGATAAGGAAGAATCGATTTAATTTTTGTGAAGATCCGGATCTGGATCCAGCTAGTATAATTTTTAAATGATTCTTTACCATTGAGTGATATGGCCAACCAGGTGGAGGTTTGTTCTCTATTGAGTGCCGTTCTAGTTTTTTCAAAGTTAAAATCACATCGGCTGGTGTATTGGAGGAGGACGAACGGGCCCAACTGCATATTTTGTACAAAAACTGCATATTTTTTGCACCGTCGTCCAGTCCCTTTCGTCATGCTCCCCTCGTATGCCCTTTTAATATCCCCCTACATTCCTCCTGTCCCGACTGAGATCTGCTCATACCCCCATTCATTTTACTCCATATTCACCTAACACAACCCTACAACCTGCCCCACTCAACCCACACTCAACGATATATAGGGGCTTATTGGGCGGTTCGACGTCGGGAGAACACACAACTTTCGAAATTAGGATATAATTGTGATTGGTAAGGTCAGGCAAGAAAATAGAATTTCAGGAAGGGAAAAGTTAAACTTATTCTAGCCCAATGCCAGGAGTTTAAATATTAAGATAGAAGAGCTTGACGCCAACGTTAGATAGCGAGGAGAACAATATATAGTTGCAGTAAGTGGGACATGGTTTAACAAGAAAGAGCAATCAGACATTGCAGACCCTCGCCTAGACCTATTTGTGTGGTTTTGTCCTTTGGGTCCTTTAGGTCCTCAGGGTATTTTGGGTCTCTGGGGTATTCTGGGTGTCCAGGGTATTTTGGGTCTTCAGGGTATTTTGGGTCTTCGGAGCTTTTAAGGGTCTTTTGGGTCCTCTGAATCTTTTTGTATGTTCGGGGTCTTTTGTATCCTCTGGGTTTTTGGGTTCTTAGGGGTCTTCATCGTCTTTAGGTTCTTTATGGTCTTAGGGTTGTGAAGGTTCTTAGGGGTATAAGTAATTTAGGGGTCTTAAAAGGTCTTAGGGTACTCAAGGGTCTTATGTATGGTAATTAATACACATTAATTCTGTGCGGACAAGCAAACAAACAAACAGACAAACGGAATCAAACGCAATACCCTCTCCTCCGGCGAGGTCAATGAGGAGATGAACTGGAGGACATGATTAGAAGGTTGCAAGGTGTATCAGTGTGATAGGAAGAATAAAATAGGATTAGTATAGCAATCTGGGTAAAGAGTATTTTATCGAGAGAAAGAGGTGACATTAAGGAGGAAATTATGTGGAGGATTATGTATGGGTAGAGACCAGAGATTGTAAAAACAGTAATATACTTGTACGATGTTTTTATATGGCTCCTGTGGTGAGGGAAGAGGAGGAAGGAGGAGTACATGAATAATTCAGAATGGTATGTAGTAAGGGAAGAGTGTTGATTATGGGGGATTCTAACTTGCAAGTGTTAAAGTATCCACTTGCAATGTATCCACATTGGGCCCAGGAACAGGGGAAGGGCAGAGTAGATGAGGATTTACTAGATCTATTCCAAGATTGCTTTTTTAACCCAGTTTGTAGATAAGCTCACTAGAGGGAGTGCTGTGTCAGACCTCCTTTTAAGTAACGACCCCAATATGGTGGGAGGAGGTGGAGGTAGGGGAGCATTTAGGATCAAGTGACCATAACATCGCATGTGAAAGGATTCTGTTTATTTATTCGTATGAAGCCTGTGGATGCTTAGCTGCATCATTTTCTGGGGGCGAGGCTGTGCCACTGATGCAATGCCTCCATACCAGCCAGATGGTAGGTACTCATTTTGCCAACCTCGGAAGGATGACAGGCTGAGTCGACCCGCCTGGTGTTAATGCAATCTCAAGCTAACCTGAGATCTCAAGCAGCCACATTAACCGTTAAGCAAATACCAGGATGAAGGATTCTGTTAAGAGTTCGATCTGAGATTTCAGGATAGAACTGTGCAGCAACGCTATTATATTTCAAGGGCAAACCTTGAGGGTATGAGGAGAGAGTTCGGTGATGCAGATTGGAAGAAGCTTACAAGAGAACAATCAGCATCAGATAAATGGGAAACCTTCAAGGAACAAATGTGTAGAGTATAGAGTAAGTACATTGCAATGAAGTGTAACACTAGAGGCAGAAAGGGGCCAGGGGGTTTAGGTAGTGAGATAAGGAGTGTTACTTATTAAGGGGAAGCAGAAGGCATTTATTAGATATAAAATAACAGGACTGGAGTTAGATTTATATCAGTATGGGAGTAAATAGAGGCAAGTTATGAAAATAACTGGGCAAGCCAAAAGAGAGTATGAGAAGGACATGGTTAAGCGACTATTGCACTATGGCAGTGGTTCTTAACCTTTTTAAAGGCGCCGAACCCTAACAAAACCCACCGAACACTCGCGGAACCCCTCAAATTTGACCAAAAAAATTAAGAAGAATTGCATCTTAATGCGTTTTCTGTTCTTCTTTTCGGGAGGCGATCTGGGAAATGCGTGGTTTTGTTATGGCAAGGGCCACCCTCAAATCATTTTCGCATGCAAGCCTGCTCCTTTTCTTTGTTTTAATGTCCACCAGTTTCGAAAACGCATGCTCGCAGAGATACGTTGTAACGAACGGCGTGAGGATCTCAAGGGCAATTTTAGCGATGTGAGGATACCCTTCCATTTGGCGGCACCAAAACGTTGAGAGCGTTGTTGTGCCGAAGAGTTGTTGTTGAGTCTGGCTCTGCTGAAGTTCGATGAGGTCACCGAGGTATTGGTCGTTGACATCTGCCTTTGCAACGTCGAAAGTAAACGGCTGCCGCACCAATGCTGGGTATTGCTCTTGGTCGGGGAAGTAGCCGTCGAATGACTTTCCCAGCTCATCCAAGTGCGTGGCAATCGCTTGCTTCAGCTCCCCGGTACAGCAGTGCCTCCAACTTTAGACTCATCTTCGATCCCACTCACGCACTCGTCCAGTAGCAAAAAGTTCGCAAAGTTGTCGTTCTCTGTTCGCCGCCTCCACAACGGTAACTTCTTTCGGAAAGCGCTCAGCTTTTCTTCAGATTCGATGGCATTCACTCCACCGCCCTGCATCTGGCAATTGAGATGATTGAGTGCATCGAAGATGTCAGCCAACTACGCCAAGGCGAGGATGAACTCTGACTCTTGGAAGTGCATTGCATGGCAATGCTGGTGTTCTCACAAAAACAGGGCTAATTCTACACGCAAGGCAAAAACACGGCTCACTACCTTCCCTCGTGATAACCATCGAATGTTAGAGTGGTAGAGAAGGACTTCAAATTCAGAGCCGATTTCATTGCACAGCTCTTTCAAGATGCGATGATTCAGAGCACGGTTTCACACGTAATTCAAAGTTTCAACAACGATTTTCAGAACATTGGCCAGTTTTGGAGGCAGGGTTTTTGATGCCAGCGCGTGTCTGTGCAGGACGCAGTGCGTGACTATGATGTGTGGTGCATCGGCCTTCACCAGCGCTCCAAAACTGGAGTTGCATCCCAGCATGGCTGGAGCTCCGTCCGAGCAAACTGCAGACACCATGTTGCACAAGAGGCCGTTGCTTCTGAAGAAGTCGTCCACACGCTTCTTCACGTCAGCTGCCTTCGTCGTTGTTGTGAGAGGCTTGCAGAACAGAAAGTCTTCCTTGATCTCGTCTCCTTTGACATAACGCACAAATAAGATGAGCTGGCTCAAATTCGAAACGTCGGTGGTCTCGTCGAGTTGAAGGCTGAATTTCGCCGGGCTCGCGACTAAATTTGCAACTACCTGGGCGAGGATCTCGTCGCTCATGTCGTCGATTCTGCATCTGATGTTGTCATTTGAGAGTGGAACGAGAGACAACTTGTTTTCAGCAGCTTTTCCCAGCACGATGTTGGCCATCTTCAACGCGGCCGGTTTGATGTGTCTTGCCAACGGTGTGCGATTTGCCCTGCTTTGCAATCAGGTACGCAACTTCATACGACGCGGAGAGGATCGGTTTGTCAATTGGAATGAAGCCGAGAGTGGGCAAGGTAGCACTTGCGTCGAATCAGACTCTCTTCAACTTGAACTAACAACAACAACTCTCTGCTCACCTTCACTCCTTCATTCCTCTTTTCTCCCGCCTCTGGAACAAACTCCCTCACTCTCTTCAATCCCACTCCACCCTCCAGGTCTTTAAAACAGCTGTTCACCACCATCTCTTATCTTCCCCCATCCAAAACCTTGATCTTTTCTACCCCTGCTAATTTCACCCCAAATCCACTTTTTTGAAACACCAACTTCTGTCCTGGAAGTCCTTGTGATTTATAGATCCAGCGTTGCGTCTTTCTACTGCCCAGCATTTGTACTGCCCAGATCCAGCGTTGCGTCTTTGTACTGCCCCTCGCCGTGCAGTTTTTTGAAGTGTTCCCGTAGATTTGCTGGTGCTAGGCTGGAGTTGCTCAACTTGACATTGGAAAGCATGCATTGAGGATGCTGACTTCCATCCCGTTCCCTCAAACACGTGAACCCGTACCGCATGTAATCCTCTGACCACTTCCTTTTTTTGCTCGACATACTGCAAAAAAAAAAAAAAAGTAACAAACTGATCTTAATTGAGTTCGGGCACATAATTATATGACAAAAAATAAAAAAGGAACATGCTTAAATATAATCAGTAGGGTAGGGTGGGGCAAGAGGCCCAGTAGGGGTCAAACGCCTACCCACAATATATACTAAACCACGTGATGCAACGAGCCCCATGATGCCTTGTGAGCTTCCTTCCGCAAACATCCTTTCCCGCCACGACGGCGACACAGGCAGAGAAAGCGGTACGTTTCTCAGATGTTTTTCTTTGTTTTCGTCCTGTTTGTTGTAAATTTCATACTTCATTTGTTCAGTACCATCATCTAAATAGCAGAAGAAACAGAACGTCTCTACTTTTTCTTGTTATAGGGATCTGTTAGCTATCTGTTGATGCCAGACTAAACTAGTTGCCTCCCTTGCTTTAAGTCAGATTTCCAAAGATAAGATTTGTAACAGATTGGGGGTCAAACGCCAACTGGGATGTTGGGGCAAGACGCCTAATGTGCCCCTCATTCCACTGAATGTAATACCGACTTGACTTGAAATGCTAGAGTACTGCACGTCTCTCTCTCTCTCTCTCTCTCTGTCTCTCTCTCTCTCTCTGTCTCTCTCTCTCTCTCTCTCTCTCTGTCTCTCTCTCTCTCTCTCTCTCTCTCTCTTTCTGTGTCTCTCTCTGTCTCTCTCTCTCTCTCTCTCTCTCTCTCTCTCTCTGTCTCTCTCTCTCTCTCTCTCTCTCTCTGCTATGCTAGTAAAAGTGACTATCATTTGAATATATTCCGCTAAGTTATGAAAAAAGAAATTATGATTTAGAGACTGAATCATTTTTAAACACTTGTCAACAGATACATGATGGTGAGAACATACAAAAGGAAGACAGAGAGGGGCAATTATGGCCAAAGCAACTTGCCTGCAGCCTTGACAGCAGTGAGCAAGGGACTTCCACTCATTCGTGCCAGCAAGGACTTTGGTGTTCCGGCACGTAGGCCTACCCTACGAAGGCACAGAGACCAGCAAGTAACAGCACCTGGTGTGCTGAATTTTGGGAGATATAAGAACGCCCTTCCTCCTGAGATCGACGCGCAGCTGAAAGCACATGTAACGGAGATGCAGAGGCGACTGTACGGTCTGAGGATGCGGGACATGCAGCGTCTAGCGTTTGATGTTGCTGAGAAGGCTCAAATTAGTCACCCTTTCAACAGAGAGTCCCGGATGGCAGGAAAGGACTGGGTCCAGAACTTTCTCTCCCGTCACGACCTCACCCTCAGGCAGCTTCAAGCAACCAGCATAGCGCGTGTTGTGGGCTTCAATAAACCCAGGGTCCAGGGTTTCTTTGACCTCTTCAAGGAGTGTTTGACAGCTGAAGACTACACCCCTTCAAGAGTGTGGAACATGGATAAGACAGGGCTGACAACTGTTCAAAAGCCAGGGAAAGTCATGGCCACAAAAGGTGCTCGACAGGCTTCGAGTGAGGAGGAAGACTGGCCCTGTCTTATATGCTGTGAGGAGTACAGCCGTGCCAGACCCAGGGAGGTGTGGGTGCAGTGCCAGTTGTGCCTTCATTGGGCACATGAACAATGTATGCCAGGACTGGCCCAGTTCCTGTGCCCAAACTGCGAGTCGGATGTCTCGGACTGACATGTGCCCATGACTGTTTGAATTTGACCAAGTCACAATTCATGACATTTTGTATTTACAGTGAAATTTCCTCTATGTAGGAGACTATGTTTTTCTAGTCAGACGTTAGTATTATCTTCTTTTTATGTAATTCGGAAGTAAGGGGCAAAACGCTCACTTCTCAGGGGCAACATGCCCACAGTAAGCGTTTTGCCCCAACCTGGTGGGCGTTTTACCTCTGGCATGGGGCAAAGAGGCCAAAAATAAAACAAAATATTTTCACTTCTTGTTCTTTTTCGTTTTTTCCTATCTTGGTGTGCTTGTGCTATTATGTAGCGCTAATGTGTCCTTATTGTTTGCATTTACTTTTAGTTCTCTATAGCTGCAACAGGAGCAGATATCAGCAATCTTGCTTAATGGGGGCGTCTTGCCCCACGCTACCCTACCCCTCTGAAAACTGAGAAATTTTAACGAAGAAAACATAACTTATAGTTACGATGACGGGATTTATTATCTACTCAACTCTATGTCACCTCAAATCCCATTATAATATTACATAGAAAACTGCGAATTGTTAGTTTTGATTGGCGACCAAAGGAGTTATATCACCTCCACCTAATTTTCTGAGTAATTTAATCATATTTTATAATCACCATCCACTTTTGACTTTAATATAACTCTGAACCCGCCCTGCATATCCACAAACATTTCCAACTTACTTTTCAATTAATCAGTAACTCCAAAGTAAGGTGCGACCAATGACGCACGGCACACGACAAGCTAATCGAGGCTATTCACTAGAATTTCCGAACACCTGCAAAGTCCAAAATCCAGTAACTATGTAAGCAAGTCAGCACCATCAACAGAATAATTAGCAAGTTGCTCATTGATTCAACTTACTACAGTCAGTGTCAAACAACTTATCTTAAACACAGACCAGAGAAACCATGAATGGGATGGGAATACAATTATTACAAATAACATTTCCATTCGTTCATAACATACATAGCAAAATAATAATAATATTAATAATAAGCGTAATTACACATAGATTCAAAATTGATACAAAACTAAAAAAAAAAAAAATTGCAATGCATTTCGGAGGACCTCCGCCGATTCCCTGAGACTAGCTCACTGAACCCCTGGGGTTCGGTCGAACCCAGGTTAAGAACCACGGACTATGGACAATGTGCCAATGAACTGCCTTTGCCACATTCGTTGGACAGATCGCTCAACTCCGCCCATAATCAAAATAATGCGGCCGCCATTTTGTGAATGCGCATAGGCCACAGGCCTCAAGGCACAGGACGCAGGCCTAGGGTGTCAGTCCATGGCCCAATGCAATTGGAATTATCCCAGGTATATAACCACGATGTATTATATATGCATTAATGCATATAAGCAGTCTACATGTTTTTGCTTCATGTTTGACACTGGGTTATTTTTAAAAATTATTTTCGGGACCTATTGTGGCAGTGATCTGTGGCTTTATACACTGCCCAAATAGAGGGACGAGCAAACTGTGTAATAAATGAAGGTTTTTTCACCGTAATTTCTGTTTTAGCCCAACTTTGAGGCTGAATAACGCAATTACAGAAGGGGTTTCCTTCATGTATGGAATTCAATTCTTCTTCATGTATGGAATTCAATTCTTCTTCATGTATGGGAGCATTTGGTAGCATATTTTCTTCTTCATGTATGGAAGCAATTGTTAGCATACATACATACGTACGTATGTCGTATGTGGCTGCATTTTGTTAAGAGTGTACATCAAAAACCGTTCAGCAGAGGATATTGAAACTTTCCCACATGTTACAAGACCATTTGATATAACGGCCACCCTTTTGAGGTCAACACAGGCCTAAATGTCAAGACAGAAGAAATTTCTAAAATTGTCAATTTTCATCTGACTGACTTGAAATTTGAAGAGGATCAGCACATTTGGTCAATGAATTCAACTACCAATTTATTTTTGAGGTCATCACAGTCGAAAAGGTCAAGATGAGCCAGATTTCTAAAATCCTCAATTTTCGCTCAATTGACTTGAAATTTGAATATCAGGTCAATGAATTTAACCACCAACTGTTTTTGAGGTCAAGATAGGCCAAAATTTTATAAAACTGTCAATTTTCATCCGATTGATTGGAATGAATTTTTTTTTTTTAATTGAAATCTTAACAGGATTGTTGAAACCTTAATATCAGCCCATTGAAGACCAAACCGCATCAACCCTTTCTCAAGATCTCACGGGTAATATTCTATGAATACCATCTCGTTATAATGGGGGTTCTAAAGAGTAATTATAAAGGGCAATCTAAATGGTTATATAGGGTATTTCTAAAGGGTTTCGATCATTGCTGGGCTTTGTCTATTTCATATTAAGCTCAGCGGCTGTTTGTCTCGTCTAATAGTCTTGTGGTGTGCCTCGTATGTTCGTCTGCAGTATGTCATGTCATGTACAGTATGTCATGGATATTCAGCTACTGCCAGCCTTGTATCCAGTAAGAAAAAGTTGTTTTGGTTGCGGAAATGAGTGCCAGTAGTTTATTTATAATGGGGAGAGAAAGGTAGGAGGTTGGCGTAGGTGGAAGTATGGGTGTGTTCACAAATTTTGTTGTATTTGTTTACGTAATAAATAGATGGCTGAAAAGCTATATAAAATAGCAATTTTCCATGTGACACACCAGGCTACTATTTAGACGTTTGTAAAACTCCAGCCAGTTTCCAGCACAACACATGCAGCGACTCCTTGTTTGAATAATCCCGGAGAGGCTGCAAACCGTGCGAATGGTCTAACCAGGTGTGCCCCGAGTATACCTCGTGTTACCTCATTGCAGGGGATCCTCTTAAGAATCGTGCAAAATGGTCCATTTCACGCTGTCGTCTGAAAACATTGTGCTACGCACTCCACAAAGTCCTTTTAAGAATGGCAGGCAAACGGCGGATGCGGTTAGAAAACCACTTTCGTTAGAAAACCAACAGCGAGTAATCACGTCAACTCTGCTGAGGATAAAGGGCATTGTGGTTGTGGATGAGTGGAAAGATCTAAGGGAGTGTTGGATGAGTAGGGAGGATTCATGGGTGAGAGTGAGACAGAAATGACGAGGAGTTTGGGGAGGGGTATAAACGGGTGATGGAGAGGGGAATATAGATGAGTGTGGAATGAGTGGGGAGGATTGTAGACAGGGGTGGGGAGTGTGTTTGGGAACATAGATCTCCCTGGAAAATATTTTGAAAGCGGCCCATCTAGCCGGTCTGATAGTAGTCTTATAATCCTCTCTTTCAGTCACGCTATTCATTCTTTTTTGTACACCGCTCCTTTCCTATTCCATCTGCAGGCGCTGCATGACGCGCTTTGAAAGGGAGTAGCGCATTGAGTTTTCACTCCGATTGGTTTTCTTGTTTGTTTTCGTGTTTGTTATTTGCGAAAATCGAAGATTTTTCAAGTATATTGGTTGGTCTTGTTTGTTTGTTTTTACGTTTGTTTACTTGTTTGTTTGTTTTCATGTTTGTTTGCTTGTTTGTTTGTTTTCACGTTTGTTTACTTGTTTGTTTGCTTGTTTGTTTGTTTTCACGTTTCTTTGCTTGTTTGTTTGTTTTCACGTTTGTTTGCTGGTTTGTTTGTTTGTCCGGGCAATATCTCAGCCATCCTTTGAGCTAGGAAGCTGAAATTTGGGCACAATTGTGAGCAAGTACTTTGTCAAAATCGATATATATATTTTTTGATTAATCAATTAATTGATGAGTTATTTAATTCGCGATTAATTAAGTACTTATTCATTTCCTTTCTCTTCTGGCCATTATATCAGGCACCTTTTGAGTTAGGAAGCTTATATTTGGACATGCCAATGACCAAGTGATTTGGCTGCAAAGGCTATTTTTGATGTATTGATTAATCAATTAATCAATTAATCGATTAAGTATTTAATTATTTGATTAATGACTAATTTATTAATTTTTTAAGTTACTGATTCGGATGAAATGGTGGTGGTTTATGTGTTATATGAGCCAATTGATTAATTATTTAAAAAATTATGATTATTATTTTTTTATTTTCGTTATTAATCATTTATTTATTTTCTTTCTCATCTGGCCAATATCTCAGGCACCTTTTGAGCGAGGAAGCTGATATTTCGACATGACAATGACCAAGTGATTTGGCTGTAAAACATATTTTAGACATTGATTAATCAATTCATCGATTAATTATTTATTGATTCATCAATTAATTTTTTTATTTTTTATTAATGACTTATTTAATTAAATTTCTAAAAGTTACATCTTCGGATAAAGCACTAGTGGTTTAGTTATGCTATTACCTAATTGATTAAGAAAATATTTCATTATAATCTTTTGTTGATTTTAATTTGCAATTAATCAATCAAATGTTGTGCACTTCTCCCTCCAAATACAGTCTCTATGAGCTGCACGGTGGTATTGCCGGGCGCCAGAGGCACCCCGGCAATGCCGCGCTGGAGGATATTTATTTATTTGACATGGGGGCGGTGTGCTTTGAATGTATCTGTACTTGTTTATTCTTGGATTAATCAATTAATTGTACAGTGTACACCACTCCTTTCCTATGCCATCTCCAGGCACTGCATAACGTCATTGCCGGGCACCGAAGGGGGTTCCACAATGACGCACGCTGAAAGGGATTACTCAGTTTTCACTCTGGTTGTTTGTTTGTTGTACACCGCACCTTTCCTATGCCATCTCCAGGCATTGCAAATCGTCATTGCTGGGCACCGAAGGGGGCTCGGCAGTGACGCACGCTGAAAGGGAGTACTCAGTTTTCACTCTCGTTGTTTGTTTGTTTGTTTGTTTTCTTGCTTTCTTTTTTTCTTGTCCGGACGATATCTCAGCCATCCTTTGAGCTAGCAAGCTGAAATTTCGGCACAATAGTGAGCAAGTCCTTCGTCAAAAACTGTATTTTTTGTTGTTTGAATAATCAATTAATTAAGGAGTTATTTAATTATTAGCGATTAATTAAGTACTTATTTAATTAATCAAATTTCCTTTCTCTCCTGACCATTAACTCAGGCACCTTTTGAGTTAGGAAGCTGATATTTGGACATGTCAATGACGAGGTGATTTGGCTGCAAAGTGTATTTTTGATTTAATAATTAATCAATTAATCAATTAATCGATTAATTATTTAATTATTCGATTAATGACTAAAATTTGTTTGTTTTTTAAGTTACAGATTCTGATGAAATGGTGGTGGTTTATGTGTTCTCTGACCGAATTGATTAATAATTTAATTTTTTTATGATTATTATTTATTTATTTTCATTATTAATCATTTATTTATTTTCTTTCTCATTTGGCCAATATCTCAGGCACCTTTTGAGCTCGGGTGCTAATATTTGGACATGAGTGACCAAGTGATGTGGCTATCAAGGATATTTTTGATTTATTGATTAATCATTTAATCGATTAATTAATTATTTATTGATTAATTAATTAATTATTGATTAGTCAATTAATTATTTAATTTTTTATTAATGACTTATTGAATTCAATTTCTAAAAGATACATCTTCGGATGAAGCACTTGTGGTTTAGTTATGCTATTAGCCAATTGATTAAGAAAATATTTTGTGATAATCTTTTATTGATTTTAATTATACAATTAATCAATCAATTAGCGTACACCTCTCCCTCCCAATGCAGCATCTGTGAGGTGCACTGCGGTATTGCCGTGCTGTAGGATATTTAATGATTTGGCATGGGGGCGGTGTACTTTGAATGTATGTGTACTTGTTGGACACCGCTCCTTTCCTATGCCATCTCCAGGCATTGCAAATCGTCACTGCTGGGCACCAAAGGCGGCTCGGCAGTGACGCACACTGAAAGGGAGTACTCAGTTTTCACTCTGGTTATTTGTTTGTTTGTTTGTTTTCTTTCTTGTTTGTTTGTTTGTTTTCTTTCTTGTTTGTTTGTCCGGACGATATCTCAGCCATCCTTTGAGCTAGGAAGCTGAAATTTCGGCACAGTAGTGAGCAAGTTCTTTGACAAAAACTGTATTTTTTGTTTTTTTGAATAATCAATTAATTGAGGAGTTATTTAATTATTAGCGATTAATTAAGTTCTTATTTAATTAATCAAATTTCCTTTCTCTTCTGACCATTAACTCAGGCACCTTTTGAGTTAGGAAGCTGATATTTGGATATGCCAATGACGAGGTGATTTGGCTGCAAAGGCTATTTTTGATTTATTAATTAATCAATTAATCAATTAATCGATTAATTATTTAATTGTTCGATTAATGACTAAAATTTTTTTTTTTTTAAGTTACAGATTATGATGAAATGGTGGTGGTTTATGTGTTCTGTGACCGAATTGATTAATAATTTAATTTTTTAAATGATTATTTATTTATTTTCATTATTAATCATTTATTTATTTTCTTTCTCATTTGGCCAATATCTCAGGCACCTTTTGAGCTCGGAAGCTAATATTTGGACATGAGTGACCAAGTGATGTGGCTATCAAGGATATTTTTGATTTATTGATTAATCATTTAATCGATTAATTATTTATTGGTGAATCAATTAATTATTTAATTTTTTAGTAATGACTTATTTAATTAAATTTCTAAAAGATACATCTTCGGATGAAGCACGAGTGGTTTAGTTATGCTATTAGCCAATTGATTAAAAAATAATTTGTGATAATCTTTTATTGATTTTAATTATAGAATTAATCAATGAATTAGCATACACCTCTCCCTCCCAAAGCAGCCTCTATGAGCTGCACTGCGGTATTGCCGGTCGCCTGAGGCACCCCGGCAATGCCGCGCTGTAGGATATTTAATTATTTGGCAAGGGGGCAGTGTACTTTGAATGTATCTGTACTTGTTTGTTTTCTTGTTTGTTTGTTTGTTTGTTTGTCCGGGCGATATCTCAGCCATCCTTTGAGCTAGGAAGCTGAAATTTCGGCACAATAGTGAGCAATTACTTTGTCAAAAACTGTATTTTTTATTTTTTGATTGATCAATTAATTGATTCGTTATTTAATTATTAGCAATTAATGAAGTACTTATACATTTCCTTTCTCTTCTGGCCATTTTCTCAGGCACCTTTTGAGTTAGGAAGCTGATATTTGGACATGCCAATGACCAAGTGATTTGGCTGTGAAGGATATTTTTGATTTATTGATTAATCAATTAATCGATTAATTATTTATTGATTCATAATTTATTTATTTTTTAAATTAATGACTTATTTAATTAAATTTCTAAAAGTTACATCTTTGGATGAAGCACTAGTGGTTTAGTTATGCTATTAGCCAATTGATTAAGAAAATATTTTACGACAATATTTTATTGATTTTAATTATGCAATTAATCAATCAAATATTGTGCACCTCTCCCTCCAAATACAATCTCTGTGAGCTGCACGGCGATATTGCCGTGCGCCAGAGGCACCCCGGCAATGCCGCGCTGGAGGATATTTAATTATTTGGCATGGTGGCAGTGTACTTTGAATGTATCTGTACTTGTTCAGTTATTATTGTTTTCATTTGTAAACAAATGACAAATAACTCACATTTTCACAATATTTTTACGGCATGCATTTGCAAATACCGATATAATGAACAATGGCAGGTTCTGCTTATATACAGTCACGTGAAAAAGTAAGTACACCCCATGGTAAGTTTTGACTTTTTCAACATATTTCAACATACAGCTATTTGATCTTCATTTCCACAATATTGATAGATAAAGGTGATATAATATAAAAAATATCCTGAACCCTTTTACATTTTGTAGTCCATTGTATAATTTAAATAAACATAAATGCAAATTTTGCATGTGGAAAAAGTAAGTACACCCCTACATTTATCGCTACTTCAAATACCTAAAATTAGAATCAGGTGCACCAGCTCAGGTGCAAATGATTAGAACATGGTTAGAGAGGATCTTGGAGGAACCTGTCTTATTTCAACCTCAGACATTTAGTTTGATTTGCTCTTTGTTGTTGAAGTGTGCGGCGTCACCATGCCTATATCAAAAGAGCTCTCTGAGGCCTTCAGAAAGAAGGTTATAGATGCCTACGAGTCTGGGAAGGGATTTAAAAAGATCTCCAAACAATTTGAAATCAATCATTCAACTGTCCGTAAGATCATCTACAAGTGGAGAAGATTCCAAACAACTGCCAACTTGTTCAGGCCAGGCCACCCCAGCAAGTTCAGCTCGAGAGCAGGCCGCAAGATGCTGAAAGAAGTCTCTAAGAAACCCAGAATGTCATCACGGGACCTCCAGGTAGCTCTTGTCACTGTTTTTTTTTTTTTTTTTTTTTTTTTTTTTTTTTTTTTTTTTTTTTTTTGTATACTGAATCGAGGCTCGTGAAAGAGCTAACATTTACTTCACAAACAAATCAACCAGACAAACAAAATATATAAAAAGCGGGAGCGGAAAACAAGATGGGGAGAGAAGGTGAAGCACACAAACACAACATTTGAGAGCAGGGAGATGTGTGGAAGGGAGAGGGCTTGGGGGGAGGAGGCATGGGAAGGGGGGGGGGGTGGAGGGAGAAGTATAAAACACAAGGACACCAATGACTTCCAGGACAGAAGTTGGTATTTCAAAAAAGTGGAATTGGGGTGAAATTAGCGGGGGTAGAAAAGATCAAGGTTTTGGATTGGGGAAGATAAGAGATGGTGGTGAACAGCTGTTTTAAAGACCTGGAGGGTGGAGTGGGATTGAAGAGAGTGAGGGAGTTTGTTCCAGAGGCGGGAGAAAAGAGGAATGAAGGAGTGAAGGTGAGCAGAGAGTCTTGATTTTGGCAGTTTGACCATAAGAGGGTTGCAGGCAGATCTTGTGCGACCTGTAGGAATATTTGCGGGACAGAGCCCAGAGAGAGCTGGGGGGGGGGGCAAGGCCAGAGAGGAGTCGGTAGAAGATGGAAAGACCACCAACCTGCCTGCGGTGAGTGAGTGAGAGGCCCTTGGAGTTAGCTTCATCGCGGGAGATTCCAATGATTCTGAATGCTTTGGTTTCAACAGCGTGAAGACGAGCTAGGTGTGAGGCAGGAGCACCAGCCCAGAGGGGAGAGCAGTATTCCATTGAGCTGCGGATGAAAGCCTTGTATGTGGTGAGGAGCTCAGGTGTGCCAAGGAAGGACTTCGCACGACGGAGGATGCCCAGTCGGCGACTGGCTTTGGAGGCCAGATTTGAAATGTGGTTTTCCCAGGAAAGATCATGGCAGATAGTGAGACCCAAAAGCTTGAGTGACAGAACTTCTTGGAGAGGATTATTCAGAAAGTGGATGGGAGGGTTGTCCAGTCGGTCTTTTCGGAGAGACATCGTAAGCGTGTGAGATTTGTCAGGATTGAAAGACATGGTCCACTTGTTTGCCCAGTCTGTGATTTTGTCCAGGTCTGCAGAGAGTGAGGAGGCAGCAGACTGCCGACCTGAGGGATGAAGAATGGAGCGACAGAGAGTAGAGTCATCAGCAAA
Organism: Myxine glutinosa; assembly: GCF_964187855.1. NCBI lineage: Eukaryota > Metazoa > Chordata > Myxini > Myxiniformes > Myxinidae > Myxine > Myxine glutinosa. The sequence goes on along the minus strand of NC_136263.1, from coordinate 114,195,567 downwards.
GAGATACAGAGGATTTTCAAGAGAGTCAGAGAGATCATGGATGAAGACCAGAAAAAGGACAGGGCCTAGAACACTGCCTTGTGGAACTCCAGCCTGAACAGGAAGAGGAGATGAGAGAAACCCATTCAGGGCCACACGTTGACTACGACTAGAGAGGAAGTCCGCCAGCCATGCGTGGATATTTCCATGGATACCAAAAGAGGAGAGTTTGGTGAGCAGAGCGGGGTGCCAGACCGTATCGAAGGCACGTGATATGTCAAGGGAGACTGCTCTAATTTCCTGTTTGGCATTGAGGACCTCCATCCATTGTTGAGAAAGCAGAAGCAGCATGTCCAGAGTAGAGTGTCCAGGTCTGAAACCAAATTGATGATCAGAGATCAAGCCATTGGAGAAGAGGAAAGATTTCATATCTGAAGCAATGATGGATTCCATGACTTTGCTGATAATTGGGAGAAGGCTGATTGGTCTGTAGTTGCTGGGATCTGTTTTTGCACCTTGTTTGTGCAAAGCGGTGATGTTGGCAGATTTCCAAGCAGATGGAAGATGACCTTGAGCAAAAGAGAGGGTGAAGAGAACAGAGAGAGGGAGTGAAAGAGCGGAAGAACAGGATTTTAGGACCCGTGGGCTGATGCCGTCAGGTCCAGTTGCAGAATCCGAGTCGAGGGTTGACAGAAACTTTTCCACCTTGTCAGGAGGAAAGGACACAGAGTCCAGGAGCAGCTGGGTACGACTGGGTACGACTGGGTACGGTGGGTACAGAGAGGGATGGGTTTGGGACACAAGATTTAGAGGCAAACACAGAGTTGAGGCATTCAGCTTTTTCACGTGCGGAGTCAGCCGTGTGGCCATTTGAGGTGAGGGAGGGGATGGAGGGGGAACAAACACCAGAAACAGATTTGACCAGACGCCACCAGGATTTGGAAGAGGGAGACAGATAAGAGAGTTCGGTCCTGAGAACGGAGAGATATTGTTTCCTGGCTCTCCTGAGGGTGGACACACACTTGTTTCGGGCTTTGTGAAAGGAAATGAGATTTCCTTCCGTTGGATTTGCTTTCCAGGAGACGAAAGCAAGTTGTTTCTGGGCAATAGCCTCACCACAAGATTCCGTGTACCATGGACGGGAGGAAGGGTATGACAACAGAAGACGAGATGGGATAAATCTGTGCATGAGAGAGAGCAGTTTGCTTTGGAAGAATTCCCAGGAAGAATTTATGTCAGAGGCAGTAGAGATGGGAGACCAGTCCAGATGATTGATGGCTGCTTGAAGACCGTGCCAGTTGGCCTTAGTGAAATGCCAGACTCGTCGACGCTGAGGAGGCTCTCTGAGAATGGTCAGAGAGATGTCCACTTTAACAAGCACATGATCAGAAGAGCCGATTGGAGCAGAAGAAGAGCAGCAGACATTTTCAGGGAAGTTAGTCATAACCAAGTCCAGAAGAGAAGATGCTCCGTTGACTGAAATCCGGGTCGGGAAATTGACAGTTTGTGTCAGTCCCAGTGAGTCACAGAAGTCCTTTGCTGAAGAGCCATGGCTGGTGAGAGAGGTACCCACACCCAGCCAACTGGCATGGTGACAGTTGAAATCACCACATATGAGGAAGAGAGAGTTGGGATGGGTAGATAGAAGTTGGTCCATATTCTCAGACAGCGAGATGTAGATGGAGTCATCACTGTTTGGTGGACGGTACAACACACATATGAACAAAAGGTGGGAGCGAAGGGGAAGCCGTAGCCAAAGGTATTCCTGGGGGTGAGGTGGAGAGAGGGCAGTGCAGGGCGAGTGAGGAAGAGAGTTTTTTATAAAGATAGCAACCCCACCTCCAGGACGAGGCTCAGGTCTATCATACCGGAGTAGGGAGTAACCTGGGAGAGATACCAAGGAATCAGAGACATCATGAAGGAGGAAAGTTTCTGTTAAGCAGATCACGTCTGGTTTGTCAGAAGCAACCTGTATGGAGAGATCAGACATGTTTGAGCGAAGGCCCCGGATGTTTGAGGTCCATACTGTTAAGGAAGAGGAAGGGGGAGCATCGGATACAGAACAGGGGGGGGGAGCGGTAGGGTAAGATGTGGAAGAGGAGGAAGAAGTAGGGAGAGCTGTTGAAGGTGTGTCAGAGATTACAGAATAGCTCGGAGAAAGGGAAGGATGGGGCAGACAAAAGGTTTGATTGTGATTGGGAGAGGCGCAGTGAGGTGTTATTTGACGAGGGGGAAGAGCGAGGCAGAAGGTTGAGGGAGATGAAGGTGAAAGTTGGAAGGGGGAAGAAGCGGGGAGGACGCTTTGAGGGGGAGGGGTGAGAGGGGAGTCTAGGAGGGGAGGAGCGAGGGAGAGTCTCGGAGGGGAGGGGTGTGGGGGGAGATTTGAAAGGAATGGGTGATTGGGAAGATTTGGAGGGGAGGGGCAAGGGGGAAGATTTGAAAGAGATGGGTGATGGGGATGGTTTGGAGGGGATGGGCAAGGGGGTAGATTTAGAGGGGAGGGGTGATGGGAAATGGGATTTTGGGGTGATGGGATTTTGAAAAATGTACGATTAATGGGAAACGAACATTTATTGCAAAATGAGTTTCTTGAGACATTCGAGTCAAAAATACGTTTGAGGACGCTGGAGGGAGGATGGAGTGCTGGAGAGTTTAGGGAATGAATGAAAGATGCACTATAAGAGATGGATTTTTTTTTTGGAATGAATGGATTTGGTGAGCAAGTCGAAAGCATCCTTTTATAGAAGAAGAAGAAAAAGGTGTTATAGAAAATGACAGAATACAGGTCTTCAGGGTTCAGATGAGACATTTTTTAACAACGTGATCACAAACAGCGTGGTCGAAGAATGAACGAACGAACAACTAAGAACGAATAAACGAATAAAAACGGAAGGAAATGTTTTTGGGTTTTTTTTTTTTTTTTTTTGAGATTTTAAAACAAGGAAGTATGGGATGAAAAGACCGTGAAAACAGAGCCCGGAAAAAAATTTCAGCGTGATCGGAGAACCGCTGAGACAAAAACAAAGCCTAAAGATGTCAAAGTGCACGAGTCTACCATTAGAAAGAGGCTGCACAAATTTGATCTGCATGGGAGGTGTTCCATGAGGAAACCTTTGCTGTCCAGAAAGAACATCAGGGCAAGACTAAAGTTTGACAATGAACACCTCGGCAATGACCAGCACTTCTGGAACAATGTGCTCTGGACAGATGAGTCAAAGGTAGAGCTATTTGGCCACAGTACCAGAAGACATGTTTGGCGAAAACCAAAGACAGCATTTGACCACAAGAACCTGATACCAACTGTAAAGCATGGTGGGGGAAATATTATGGTTTGGGGCAGCTTTGCTGCATCAGAGCCTTGGCAGGTCACCATCATAAAATCCACAATGAATTATTCATTGTACCAGAGGGTGCTTGAGGATAATGTGAGGCCATTTGTCGGAAAGTTGAAGCTCAACCGAAGGTGGAACTTGCAACATGACAATGACCCTAAACATACCAGTAAATCCACCAAGGAATGGCTGAAAAGAAAGAAATGGAGGGTTCTGGTATGGCCAAGTCAAAGCCCGGATCTAACTCCCATCGAGATGTTGTGGGGGGATTGGAAACGAACTGTGCATGCAAGAAACCCCTCAAATATCGCACAGCTGAAAGAATTCTGCATGGAGGAGTGGGCAAAAATTTCTCCCAGTCGATGTCAGAGACTGGTAGACAGTTATAAGAAACGCCTACTTGAGGTTGTTTCTGCCAAAGGGGGCAATACCACCTATTAGAGCCAAGGTTGTACTTACTTTTTCCACATGCAAAATTTGCCTTTATGTTTATTTGAATTATACAATGGACTACAAAAGGCAAATGCTTCATGATATTTGTTATATTATATCACCTTTATCTATCAATATTGTTGAAATGAAGATCAAATAGCCGTACGTTGAAATATGTTGAAAAAGTCAAAACTTTACATGGGGTGTACTTACTTTTTCATGTGACTGTACAAAGCATCTGCAAACAAATTAAACTCGAGAGTTCATAGAACACTTTACCCCGTGCTGTCTTGAGAAACAAGAACATGGGCGGGGTCTACAAGCGACAAATTTAATTGGTTGTGATGACATAAAATGCTGTAACCTTTTGTTCATATACTGCTAAATGGAAGGGTTTTGACAGTGTTAAAAAAGGCGATTTGTGTTCTAAAATATTCAACTATATAAAAATTTTCAAGGTCGAAGAAAAAAAAATCCACAAGTTTACACCTGTTGATGCAGTCTTCTATAGCACCTTATTTAACACATTACATCAGATATGCATGCCTGTTGTTTGTGTCCTGTATGACATGCTTAAAAACATCAAGTTTCCTGTCTGGAATGATTTTACAATTTTGTTTGACTGCCAGACAGACAGATGGAGTGAAAGAAATCACACCCGTGTCCAAAGGAAGCGGTTCAGTTTGGAATTCTTGAGGGAAATTGTCACGTCCCGAAACACTCTGGAAAACCTGTGACGTCCTTTCCGGGGCATATTTTTGGGGGTCATGTGATTGCAGACAAGACAGCAGGTTTAAGGTCTTTCTCGGACAGCATACACCTCTGTGCAGCACCTCCCTGCTGTCAGCACACAAGAACAGCAGTTCTAATATAAATCGATTTACAGATTTTTTTTATTGATCAATTTAAACCAAGCTGATTAGAAGTGATCCAATTAATTGAGTAAAATTATGGTGTCGTTTTGCATTCAAATGTCGCATCATATTAATTTTAATCCACAATTCATTAATGGAAGTTGATATACTGAATTTGTTTTAATAACACTGCTCAGTCATAAACAAAAAGGGTCAAACCCAAAATCACGAGGGTTTCCATTGTCACCTTGAAAACCCTCCTCTTCAAAACCTGGAAAGCTTCACCTTCAGATCACAGTCAATAGCAGGAAATGCTCCTCAGTGAAAAAGCAAAGAAGGACGATGGGAAAATGTAATAATTAAATGAGACCTAGACGATTGATTGGTTCCTTGAATTGTTGCAATTTGATAGAAATCAGGAACACGCTGTTGGGGAGGCTATTCCAAGGAGAGAGGTTGCGGAAAGAAAAGCAGGAGGCATGGCAATTGGTACAGAGGAAATGGAGGGTATTTCAGTAATGGTGATGAGTAGAAGTGAGACGGGTGTTACAAACAGCAAGGCGAGGAAAAGAAACAGGAACAGAGAGTACAACAGAGCATTGACTGTGGTCGTAGTGGTAGAAGAGGCACAGGGAAGATGCTGCTGGATGGTAGGCCAAAGGTTAGAGATGGCGAGCATGACAACGACTCGCAGCACACAGCCAAAGCTACACTGGAGTGACTAAGGAACAAAAATATAAATGTCCTTGAGTGGCCCAGGCAGAGCCCCGACTTAAATTCAATCAAAAATCAGTGGCATGACTTGAGAAAGGAAAATGGAGCTCTACATGTGGCAAATAAAATACATTTACTTCTTCATGCAGATGTATGAATCAAATTGGGCCCCCTTTCCATGAACCTTTCTAGAGTATTACTTGGTTCCTCCTAAGAACACAAGGGTAGTCCAGCATGCATACAAGATTTTTTGAATATCCCTTCTTTTCTATTGTTTGGCATTTTCTACAAGCCCTTCAGGAATGTCCCTTATTTTCTATAATTTGCCCCATGGCACACACCATATAAAGTGGCCTTTTCTATGCCCCTGGCATTTTCCCCAAGAATATTGTATGTGGATGAGAGGATACATCGGCTGTTTTTTCAAGTTGTAAAATGCTCCAACTTTATTCCCATTTGTCATAATTTCATTATTGTGATTGTAAACAAACAGAATACGGAGAAACAGCATGAAGAAAGAATTGTCACTTATCTCTTTCCTCAAAGCTTGACCGAGAAACCCAGTTACTAATGAGATTGGCAAAACATCGACATAAACGATCATTTTACTCTTCCGTGCGTTTTTTGGTGAAATAAACCACCCAGATATCCTTCAAACTCAGCGAGAAGCGTTTTCTTCTGCAAACTCGGAAAACATTACGGAAAAACTCAGATACTGATAATTGTTCTTCTTCTTCTGCTAGAAACTAGGAAAGCATTACAGAGAAACACAGCTCTAGATTACCTTAAGCCCCTTCGTTCACCACTGTTATATTCGCTGCTCACCCCCTCTCCTTCTCTCTCTCTCTCTTTGACCTCTTTCTCTCTCCCACCCCTCTCTCCTCCTCATCCCTCTTCTCTCTCCCCCCCCCCCCCCGTTCTCTCCCTCTCTCTCCCCATCTCTTTCTCATTGACTCCCACCTCTTTCTCATTGACCCCCACCGTCCTCTTTGGGAGTGGGATGTGAGTCCAGAGTTTTGCTAGTTATTTATAAGGCCAACATATAAAAGGCAACCATATGAACAAACTCTTAAATAGGAACAATCAATACATATTGTTATGAATTTGGGGGTAGGGACAAATATAGATCCGGTAGATCTGCATAGGTAGGTTCTCCGACTGTCGTGATAGGGAATCCCACATGTAATAAGTTCTGTCTAGGCGGTTTGTTCATGTAAGTGTATCTTTGTGATCATACAAGGATGATCGTTGTGTTCGATAGAGTAGGGATTATGCTAATTCCCCTGTGTCAAACCTGTGATCATTCCATTGTCCCGTATGGCAACGCACCATAGACATTAGTTAGGCCCATTAGCGCACACACTACTTAAATTCCCCTCCGCCACAATAACAATAAAACTCACCAGAAGCTAGTTCGGGGCACTGCCGATGGAGCCGCAGCCAGCTACAACACCAACTTGCATAGCAACACACATCGAGCTCAGGCAGGCTGAGGCCACACCCAGAAGGACTCGTGATTGGCCGAGGGAGGGGCACGAAGCTGGCCACTGATTGGTGGAAAGAAGGTGGAAGGAAGCGACGAACTGATTGCCCACCGACCAATGGCATGAGAGAGAAGTGACGCGGCCATTGGTGGAGGGTTGAGCCTGTGATGTTGGCCGGCGGAGATTGGTAGAGAGGACCGGTGACGTCATGGGGCGGCCAATAAAAGGATGAGGAGACCGATATTTTTCCCTTTCTGCTCCTTCGGTTTTTGATCCCTTCATGCCCGGACGTCCTCCTCTTCGATTTGGACTCTCTTCCCTTCTCCGCCTGCTGCCCTGTTACGTGCTCCTCCCTGACCCTCTGGTCACGGTGTACCTCCGAGCTTCGAGAGGAGTCACGGCAGAAAAATGTGTTATTCTGTATGTCAAAGATCAATGGAGAAGCCACACCAATTGTTACTCACAAACAAATATTGTATTAAGATCACACAAGAATAAGAGTACAACAATAATAGTAATTAAAAGTACAATCAATATATGTCCTATGATGGTACCATCAGTCTCGTAATATATAACTCACTGTGCTCCAAGTGAGCGGAAAGAAGAAGAAGAAGATTCCCAATGTCTCTAATTCCCGGCTTCAAGCCAAAGTGGATTAGCTCCAGCGATCGTCAGATCAATGTCCAATCGAGACCAGAATCCCGTTGGGTTGGCAGTTACAGTCCTGCTGCCAAAGCAGTGCAAAGGCGCCCTCCAGGCGACTGGGAAATCCAAAGTTGCCCTCCAGGCGACCAGGAAATCTCACCCTCGGGTATGGACATTCCAAGGCTCACAGTCGGCGAACCTCAGATTTACCTTCAAAATCCGCGTTGCACACACACACATCAGATACGTCTGAATGCGGTGAAAACGGCTGAAGTCAAGCAAAGAAAAACCCTGCGCTATGCGCAAAGGCTGAAGCTGAGCAAAGAAACCTTGCTCGACGCGCAAAGTGCACGAGTCAAAATGGCCAACGGCCCATACTCGAGACGTAACGGCAGTCCAACGATTCTCTTCGGAATCAACCGCAAAACCTGACATGCAGGTTGATCTGTCACAGCGATAACAACTCTGTCGCAGGAATCCCTTTCCTGGGAAACCCAAAGTTCACTCATGACTCTTGCTCGCCAACGTTCGCTCCAGACCGCAAAGCAACTATGCTTCTTGTCCGACTCCACTCGCTCCGCCTTCTTTTTCTCTTCTTCCTCTTCTTCGTCGTCGTCCGCTTCCCGATCCTGTTTTCGGTTTCTTTTAACTCTAACTTTTTCACCTTTGAAAACAGTTCCTAAACAATAAACCTTTTGAAAACAATGATAGTACATGGAATCAGAAATATTTGCAGTGGATGAAAACCACAACAACGGAAGTGACGAATCCGTAACATGCCCCTTATGCATTCCTCTGCCATCGACTCTCTCATCTTGGTTCCGGACATCGCGAGCAATTGCACGTGGACGAGGGCGGCTTGCCGCTAAAATACCAAAAGTCCGGGTGAGCGGGATGGCCGGTGAGGCCTAGCAGCGCGGAGCGAGAGGTTCTCGCCAACAGAGGCCTGCTTCGCACCAATGTCGAGGCCTTCTCCCCGCCAGCTGGAGCCGTGTTCGGAAGACGGGCACGAGCCTGACGATCCCTGACTGCAGATTGAGATAAGCTTCCCTGCTAATGTCTGCTGCTCTTCTTCTGCTCCAATCGGTTCTTCTGATCATGTGCTTGTCAAAGTGGACATCTCTCTGGCCATTCTCAGAGAGCCTCCTCAGCGTCGATGAGTCTGGCATTTCACTCAGGCCGACTGGGACGGTCTTCAAGCAGCCATCAATCGTCTGGATTGGTCTCCCATCTCCACTGCCTCTGACATCAATTCTTCCTGGGAATTCTTCCAAAGCAAACTGATCTCTCTCATGCACAGATTTATCCCATCTCGCCTTCAGTTGTCTTACCCTTCCTCCCGTCCATGGTACACTGAATCTTGTGGTGAGGCAGTTGCCCTGAAACAACTTGCCTTTGCCTCTTGGAAGGCTAATCCAACTGAAGGAAATCTCAGTTCCTTCCACCAAGCTCGGAACAAGTGTGTGTCTACCCTCAGGAGTGCCAGGAAGCACTATCTCTCCTCACTCAAGAATGAACTCTCAAACCTGTCTCCTTCCTCCAAATCCTGGTGGCGTCTGGTCAAATCCGTTTCTGGTGTTTGTTCCCCCTCCATCCCCTCCCTTACCTCAAATGGCCACACAGTTGACATCGCACGTGACAAAGCCGAATGCCTCAACTCTGTGTTTGCCTCAAAATCCTTAGTCCCAAACCCATCTCTCTCTGTTCCCATCTTTCCCAGTCGAACCAAACTGCTCCTGGACTCTGTGACCTTCTCTCCTGACAAGGTGGAGGAGTTTTTGTCAAACCTCGACTCTGATTCTGCAACTGGACCAGATGGCATCAGCCCACGGGTCCTAAAATCCTGCTCTGCCGCTCTATCTCACCCTCTCTCTGTTCTTTTCACCCTATCTTTTGCTCAAGGTCATCTGCCAGCATCCTGGAAATCAGCAAACATTACCGCTTTACACAAAAAAGGTGCAAAAACAGATCCTTGCAACTACAGACCAATCAGTCTGCTCCCAATTATCAGCAAAGTCATGGAATCCATCATTGCTTCGGATATGAAATCTTTCCTCTTCTCCAATGGCTTGATCTCTGATCATCAATTTGGTTTCAGACCAGGTCACTCTACTCTGGACATGCTGCTTCTGCTGTCTCAACAATGGATGGAGGTCCTCAATGCCAAACAGGAAATCAGAGCTGTCTCCCTTGACATATCACGTGCCTTCGATACGGTCTGGCACCCAGCTCTGCTCACCAAACTCTCCTCCTATGGTATCCATGGAAATCTCCATGCATGGCTTGCGGACTTCCTCTCTGGTCGTAGTCAACGTGTGGCCCTGAATGGATTTCTCTCATCTCCCCTTCCCGTTCAGGCTGGAGTTCCCCAAGGCAGTGTGCTGGGCCCTGTGCTTTTTCTGGTCTTTATCAATGATCTCTCCGACTCTATGGAAAATCCTCTGTATCTCTTTGCTGATGACTCCACTCTCTGCCGCTCCATTCCTCTTCCCTCAGATCGGCAGTCTGCAGCCTCCTCACTCTCTGAAGACCTGGACAAAATCACAGACTGGTCAAACATGTGGAACATGTCTTTCAATCCTGACAAATCTCACACTCTTACTATGTCTCTCCGAAAAGATCGACTGGACAACCCTCCCATCTACTTTCTCAACAATCCTCTCCAAGAAGTTCTGTCGCTCAAGCTTTTGGGTCTCACCATCTGCCATGATCTTTCTTGGGAAAACCACATTTCCAAGCTGGCCTCCAAAGCCAATCGCCGACTGGGCATCCTCCGTCGTGCGAAGTCCTTCCTAGGCACACCTGAGCTCCTCACCACATACAAGGCTTTCATCCGCAGCTCAATGGAATACTGTTCTCCCCTATGGGCTGGTGCTCCTGCCTCACACCTGGCTCGGCTTCACGCTGTTGAATCCAAAGCTTTCAGAATCATTGGAATCTCCCGCGATGAAGCTATCTCTGAGGGCCTTTCACTCACTCACCGCAGGCAGGTAGGTGGTCTTTCTGTCTTCTACCGACTCCTCTCCGGCCTTGCCCCCCCAGCTCTCTCTGTGCTCTGTCCCCCAAATATTCCTACAGGTCGCACAAGATCTGCCAGCCACCCTCTGATGGTTAAACTGCCGAAATCTCGGCTCTCTGCTCACCTTCACTCTTTCATTCCTCTTTTCTCCCGCCTCTGGAACAAACTCCCACACTCACTTCAATCACACTCCTCCCTCCAGGTCTTCAAAACAGCTGTTCACCACCATCTCTTATCTTCCCCCATCCAAAACCTTGATCTTTTCTACCCCCACTAATTCACCCCAGATCCACCTTGTTTGAAATTCCAACTTCTTTCCTGGAAGTCTTGGCAGTGTCCATATGTTTTATACCTCTCCCACCCCCCCCCCCTTCCCATGCCTCCCCCCCAAAGCCCTCTCCCTCCCACAGTTCTCTCGATGTCTCCATGTCTCTCGGTCCCTGCTCTCAAATGTTGTGTTTGTGTCCTTCCCCCTCTCTCCCCATCTTGTCTACCGCTCCCGATGTTATTTGTTTTGTGTGTCTGTTTGTCTTTCTGTGTGATTAATGTTCGCTCTTTCACGAGCCTCGATCTTGTATACAAAAAAAAGAAAAAAGAAAAAAAAAAAGCCCACACCCACACGATGCGGTTCCTTTCGTAAATTATCCCTTGTGCTTGTTTTAGAAGTCTGGTGTGTGGGATCCCAACTTAGGTTTTAGTTTTTAACATCGTGTTTTCTTGTCCCAGTATCCGTTGTAAATAAACCCTTTTATTATTTTCGCTGGTATTATGAATTCCGTGTTCATTGAGTTTATTTCCTGCAGGTTTGCAGACTGCTCGGGGATCACGTCAGGTAAAAGCTGCCGCTTCTTCTACCTCTCTTTTCCTCCTGCGCATATATTTATATAGTGAGTCCGTATTTGATCAATGCCTCAAAGTAAGCTCACTTGGTCATCCATGGGTGCTCCGTCTTAATAGAGCCATCCACAGGACAATATTGTTATGTTTGTGGGGGGTAGGCAATACCTTCGTCCAGGTAGAATTGCATAGGTAGTGTGCTCCGACAGTCGTGAAGAAGAAGAAACCCTCATGTATCATAAGTAGGGATCCGGTAGACCGTATGTCATGGAAGAGCATATCTTCGTTCCCATCACGAAGGGTGGGGTTATGTTAATTAGTTGGGGGTTAATGGTAAATCCCCTGCATGTAATGGCCCCTGTTATTTTTCCTCTGTTCCTTATGACACATGCAGCACACACACCTAGCCAGGAAATCGCGCATTTACCACACTAAATAAAAACCAACCGGAAGCAGGCTATTGAGCACGACAGCTGATAACACCGAACTGGTGAGCACACAGGCACAGGAGGTCCGCGATGCCTCGGCCCGAAGAGCAGTGATTGGTCCGGAATTTGGTTCAAGTAAGGACTGCTAAGATGGCACTCACTGTTAGGAGTGGACACGGAGACGTCGAGAGATGACGTCAGAGCCTTGAGTATAAAGGAACGCTCTGCCCAACATTTTCTCTCTCTCCTCTCTTCTTCGTCCTCTTGAGTCCTGGCTTCAATAACGAACAGTCGTGTCCAGACATTTTCCTCTTCTTCTTGGCTTGTGGTTTCTCTCTTGGCTTGCTCTTCTTCTTCTCTCGAGTCCTGGCTTTGACAACGAATGGTCATCTCCCCGACATTTGTCTCTTGAGTCCAGACTTTGATAGAGAACGGTTGAGGCTCTGGACTTCCTCGCGTCTTCTGGCTTTGGTGTTGGTGTTGGTGAAAGAGATCGTGAAGACAAGCGCGGCTGGAGTAACCGAGCGGGCGCCACCTGATCACTTCTCGCACAGAGCCAGGAGTGAACGGACCACATGGCGAAGCCTACTTCCCACCCATGGGCAGTGCAGGCTGTGGTTTCCCGTGCAAGGACGTTGAGGCTTGTGACGATCCGAGATGATTCCTGACGAGGTTCAAGAGCAGCTCGGAGCTAAGTGCCCACAATAAATAACACACATTTATTTTCGTTCTTTTATATATACCTTTGTCTGTATGCGGGCCTGATTGGGGAGGTCCCATTTAGGAATCATAGTTTTTTTAAATCTTGCAATATTTTGTTGCCGGAATTTCTTTAATAAATCCCATATTTTTGCACAGTAAATCCTGTGTAGGTTTTGAGTTAATTATCCAGGTGCGAAAACGTTGGGTTGAAGTCGTCCAGGTAAGTTTGTCATCCTCCTTTCCCTCGTGTGTAAAGAATACCGTCATCAATGGATTGAACACCTTGGAGTTAAAGCTCGTTTGCTCATCCATGTCACCCTGCAGTGTTCACTACAGGGTAGTCGCACGACAATATTGTTGACTCATGACTGGCCATGATCGTGGCAATCAGCACGTTCCCGTAAGGCCACAATTGTGGCCATTTTCGCTCAAACAGTTAACCCCCATCAGTTAATGCTAGCAGACTGGACACCTGACATAAGCCCATCGGAAAGCCCGTGAACTTTGCCATACCACACCCTGCCTGCGATTTACCAATCCGACAGTTTATATTGAGGTAAGAAATTGAACCCAGATTATCTCAAATGTTAAGTGCACTCCCTCTGCACAATTCTGTCAGACCACAATAGTCCCTGTTCATTGGAAAAATGGATAAAAATTAAAATACTGTGACGAAATCACAAGCCATTGGTTATTATGCAAGTCTTATGTCTCAATTATCTACCTTATAAAACACCGTCAGTTTGTGTGTTTCTACAGATGTCTGTCCCCCTTCATAAGGGTAGGTTTAAAAGGCCAATCTTTTAACACAAATGTGTGTTCACTACGGTCTCTTTTTGTGGATAGAACAAACTCAAAACAAGAACAGATACATTCAAAGTACACCACCCTCATACCAAATAAATAAATACATTTCCTCCAGCACGGCATTGCTGGGGTGTCTTCAGCCTTCCGCGCCCGGCGATATCGCCATGCAGCACATAGAGACGGTATTGGGAGGGAGAGGTGTACAATAATTGATGATTAATTGCATAATTAAAATCAATAAATGTTCGTAAAATAATTTTAAAACAATTGGCTAATAGCATACCTCAAGCACCAGTGTTTCATCTGAAGCTGTATCTTTTTGAAAATTAATTAAATAAGGCATTGATCTAAAAAATTAAATAATTAATTGATTCATTGACGAATCAATTAATAATTAATCGATTAATTGATTCATCAATAAATCAAAAATATTCTTTATAGCCACATCGCTTGGCCACTGTCGTATCCGAATATCAGCTTCCTAGCTCAAAAGGTGCCTGAGATATTGCCCAGATGAGAAAGAAAATAAATAAGTGATTAATAAAGAAAATAAATAAATATAATCATAAAATAAATAAATTATTAATCAATTGGCTAATTGAATATCTAAACCACCACCGTTTCATTCGAATCTGTAACTTAAAAAAAAAATCAGACATTAATTGCATAATTAAGTAATTAATCAATTCATTGATTAATCAATAAATCAAAAATAAAATTTACAGCCAAATCACTTGGTTATTTTTGTGTCCAAATATAAAAACATTGCCTCAAACAGGGAACCATGATTGTCATGGGGCCCGCAAGGCTAACCCCCGCTCTAGCGGGGAAAATGGCCTTAAAAGGATCATTCATTCATATTCATAGCTCAAAAGGTGCCTGAGATATTGCCCAGTTGAGAAAGGAAATAAATAAGTGATTAATAACGAAAATAAATAAATAAAATCATAAAATAATTAAATTATTAATCAATTGGCTAATTGAATATTGAAACCACGACCGTTTCATTCAAATCTGTAACTTAAAAAAAAAATCAGTCATTAATCGAATAATTAAATAATTAATCAATTCATTGATTAATCAATAAATCAAAAATAAAATTTACAGCCAAATCACTTGGTCATTTTTGTGTCCAAATATCAGCTTCCGAGCTCAAAAGGTGCCTGAGATATTGACCAGATGAGAAAGGAAATAAATAAGTACTTCATTAATCGATATTAATTAATTAATTAATTGATTAATCAAAAAACAAAAAAAGGTTTTTTGCCAAAGTACTTGCTCACTATTGTGCCAAAATTTTAGCTTCCGAGCTCAAAGGATGGCTGAGATATCGCCTGGACAAACAAGAAAGGAAGAGAACAAGAAAGAAAGAAAGCAAGAAACCGGAGTGAAAACTGAGTACTCCCTTTAGCAAGCATCATCACCGGGCCCTCTATGGTGCCCTGTGATTATGTCATGCAGCGCCTCGGGATGGAATAAGAAAGGAGCGGGGTACAAAACATTTTCCATTCGAGAGTAATTATGTCTCTTCTAATGGAATTGTGGATGGGGGCTTGCAAATCGAACCTCAAGGCTGTGTACAGTACGTTTTTTACAGCGTAGCCCATAGGGCAAAGCCGTCTTGAACAGTTTGTCCGTCTGTATGTATGTATGTATGTATGTATGTATGTATGTATGTATGTATGTATGTATGTATGTATGTATGTATGTCCCCTCAAACGTATACCAATCAGAGCTGGGGATCTGGTCACGTGACAAGGTGATGTGATTACGTCTGATGTCATTATGGCGGAACGGCAGCTGACTCGCCACACTCCGCCATTTTTATTTATATGTTGTTCATGCCGAACATATCGTCGAACCTGTCATATATCACAATCGCCATGCTCTACCTTGACGTTTTTCATTCAGTGTGAAACACAAACAAATCGATTGTTAAAATAACCATCAAATATCGAAAGCGTCGGCGTTGCGGGTCTTCCAACAAAACGGTACATACCTAATCCTTGTGGAGTATATGGATTACAGTAGATCTTCCCTCAGTTCTGCAAGTAAAACTTACCTCACGGATGTCTGGATTCCTCCAAATTTGTTTGTTTAATGTTATAAACAGCATCAGTGACTGTTTAAAAAGCTAATTATGTGCGTTTGTGGTTTATAATATTTTACAAGCCTGGCTACACTGCTGTTCGACTTTTGGTCTTGTTTTTTTATAGCAATAAATACAAGGCGCAGGGAGGTGAAATTCTCTGTACGTGATGTGCAATGCGAGCAGAGTAAAATGAGCGTTCATTTACATCCGTAGGATGTCAAATAAATAAATGAGATATAGGCACACCTGACACCGGACACGAGATTGAGGCTTCAGACTTTGACACGCTCACGAGGCTGCACCTTTGAAAAAACGATTCCAACCCGTCATTCTGACGGGATTTTTACTAGTAATAAATAGTCTCTGTATGAAAACAGGCAACAGTGTTGATTTGTCAAAATATTGCTGAGTTCCCAAGGAAGCAGGCAATGCAAGAAAGAGCGTTTGCGAGTGTTCAAGTGCTCATTGCTCAGCTTGGGCACACACTGTAGGATTTGCACAAAAGGATAGCACTGCGAAGATGGCCAATGGAGAAATCTCATGATAAAAAACATGAGTAATCGTGGAAACATGGTGGCAAGCCATTTCAGTGATGAAAACTTGAACAGCGATGGCCACTTTCATGCCACATGTACCATCGTTGTACGAAAAAAAGCACAGTTATAATCCCGCATTGCTTGAATATTCAGCACAGACAGAGCTTCATTGTCTCAGTTTTTCACAAGAGATTTGTCTGTCTACTTATCCATGAGATAATATGCCATAAGGGCAGCCATAAAAGGACCGATTGTGACAGTGAGGTCAAAATGCCTCCGTAACTGTCAAACTTACCAATCGAGACAGTTTACGTGAATATTTTAGAGCTCTTGCCTCATTTTACACAACGTATGCTGTGGCTAAGGGCAAAGTGAAATAAAACCAGACAAATTTAGCATGGGAAAAAAACAACCGTGGAAAATCTCAATGACGAGAGGAAGGATTACCATTACATCTGTAACAGTCATTGCTTGTGCCGAGATCGCAGGCTCATAGGCTCGAGCAGTGTGGTTTGAATGGTGGCAATTTAGCTTGAGGCACGATGGGACCTGCAATGGCTACGGGATTCTCCCCAAGTGCCTATTTTCTCTTGGCACCTGCTCTAACATGTCTCATTTCGCTTGTTTGGGCAGGTTTGTAAGGTTTCTCGTTGCTGGATAGAATCGTTTTGCCATTTAATTAATTATTTATCTCCATCTGTGATAATCTGTACTTGGTGTATAACAGCTGCCATCCAAGAGCCTCCTTAGTATTCACATCTGGTGAACATTTACCTATCTTGATGGCCCTTTGTGAAACGCCTGACTGTCTCAAACTTGTGCAGGAGCTTAGACATTGCATGCAGGACTAGGAAATTAGGAGATATCAGTTGACGTTAAATACAAGCACATTCGTAGGCAATGTATATAGGAAACACTAGATGGGGTTTGAAGCAGAGATCATGGTGTGATTTGTGTGCTCAGATGCAAAACACAATATGGCGGACTTGAGCACCATGGCTCTGTAATACTTTTGCTTACTAATTTTTGCTAACTTTGCAGTAATACGAACATGGCTCTTGAACACTTTTGAAAAGACCTATGAATGCAAACGAGGCCTCATGCTCATGTGCTGTGTGTCCACCTTCAGTGACACATTTCCTCTAATTGGGCACTTTTAGCCTAACATCCTTAGGGTGAAATCTGAAAGTGAAATAGTCTTTTTAAATAGAATTTTAAGCATTTAAACAAAACGTTGGCAATAATTTCATGATGGATAAACATAATTGTTGTGTTACTGGATGTCAAGCTACATCAACATCTACTACTACTACTACTACTACTACTACTACTACTACTACTACTACTACTACTACTACTACTACTACTACTACTACGACTACTACTACACGCCATTTTGCTGCTCCTCAAGCCGTGCTATTTTCGACATTTCCTCCTCATCCTCCTCCGTTTTCGTTTGTATTTTTGTTTTGTTTTGGGTATCTCAACCGAGTTGGTTCATTTTCTTGTTTAATTTTGACGTTCCATTTGATTTAATTAGTCATTTTGTGTTCAGGCCGAGCCGCGGTGTGCGGCCGCGCCTGTGTGGGACTAGTTACGCCTTATTGCGGTGTTACCGTATCATTAATGTACTTGGCGACCCTTTTGTTCTTTGGTTTAATCATCATTTAGTGTGCTGAATTCGCACACTATGGTGAGCGGGTGTGTGAGTGAGTGTTATTTGATGAATACCGTGTTTTTGTTACCTTGGTTCGAAGAGGGACAATTTATTATTTTTGAATTATGCCGATGCATAATGAATGGGCTGATGTCGCTGCGAACACTTCTGGTGCAGGTGTGGGGGGAAAAGCACACCCGTTTCAGACTTTGACAAGGAAACATGTTGTGAGATGCGAGTTGGGACAAACTACTGTTACGGATTTCGTCACTTCCGTTGTTGTGGTTTTCATCCACTGTAAACATTTTTGATTCCATGTACTATTTTATTGTTGTCGTTTGAGGGAAATATAGATTACTATTTTCAAAAGGTAAAAAAGTTAATGTTTTAAAAGAAACCGGGACCGGACGACGACGAAGAGGAAGAGGAGGAAGAGAAGGCGGAGCGAGTGAGTCCAACAAGAAGCCTAGTTGCTTTGAGGTCTGGAGCGAACGAGAGTCGCGAGTGAACTTTGGGTTTCCCAGGAAAGGGATTCCTGCGACAGAGTTGTTATCGCTGTGACAGATCAACATGCGTGTCAGGTTTTGCGGTTGATTCCGACGAGAATCATCAGAGTGCCATTACGCCCCGAGAACTGGCCGTCGGCCATTTTGACTCGCGAGCTTTGCGCATCGCTCGCGCGCTTTGCGCCTCGCTTTAATCATTGACACCGCATTCAGACGTGGATCGGGTGTGTGCGTGTAATGTTGCTTTTGAGTGGAAAATCTGCGGGTCGCCGATTGGGAGCTGTGGAACATCCATACCCGAGGGTGTGATTTCCCAGTCGACTTGAGGGCGCCTTGGCGCAGCTTTGGCAGCAGGACTGTGACTGTCATCCAAACGGGATTCTGGTCTCGATTAGACATCGTTCTGACAATCACTGGAGCGGATCGACTTTGGCTTGAAGCCGGAAACAACTTTGGCTTGAAGCCAGGAGAGAGACATTGGGGATGTTCTTTTCGCTCACTTGGAGCACAGTGAATTATATATTACGAAACTGATGGTACCATCATAGGAATGATATATATTGATTGTACTTTTGATTAATATTGTTGCGGTACCGTTATTCTTGTGTGACCTTAATACAATACTTGTTTGTTGGTAAAAATTGGTGTGGTTTCACCATTGATCCTTGGCATACAGAATAACACATCTTTCTGCCGTGACTCCTCTCGGGGCTCGAAGGTACACCGTGACCGGGGTTTGGGGAAGAGCACGTAACACTACCCAAATGGAAGCGTATGTGAGTGCAATGTCCATTGTGGTTGGTTCATCAGTAATAGTTGCAGCCTCTAAAATGTATGGAAGAGCTGTGTTCTTCCTTAAATCCGAGGCTGCAGCGAATAAGGTGATGGAGAAAGGGATTAATGTCGGAGGGTTGTTTGTCCAAGTAGAAGCACTTTCGAGCCTTGGAACACGAATCATACTCTCAAACATACCTCCCTTTATTGCTGATCATGTGGCTGTGCCATTCTTGGAGCGATTGGGGGTGCGAAGATCACACATTAGGCCTGTGCCTCTCGGATGTCGTGAGCCTGCACTACGTCATATCTTGTCTTTGAAAAGCCAAGTTTCCATTGAACTGTACAATGACACGGATTTGGAGGGATCCTTTGTCATTCCGTTTGAAGGCAAGAATTATAAGGTCTTTTATATGACTTGTAGTGAAACGTAGGAACTCTAAGTCATAAGTTATAACCCAGGTGTAGTAACATCTCTTGCCTACTGAGGTGCTCTTATAAATATCCATCCGCTGAAAGTGAGGGGCAGACCTGTGACCATTACGTGTTTACTTAGGATGGTGAGGAAATTATATTTGCATGAGGCTTGCTTAATTGTACCCGATTGTACCCGATCTGGTGAGGAAGCGCTCCATTTAGGAATTTAGTTTATCGTCGCGCATTCCGTTTTAATATATCCTTTCGTTATTTTCTGTACATTTGTAAATCCGTTTTCATTTGAGTTATTTTTGCAGGGTGAAGACGTCGGCGAGACCCGTCCAGGTAATTTGGTACACTTCTTCCTCCTCGCATATAATCCGCCATATAGTTGGATTCAAAATGCCTCCATTAATGCTCGTTTGCCTTCCGTGGTTATTTCAGTGTTAATTGAGGGAACCACACGACAATATGTCACACCTGACCTTGACCCATGCTTTATTCAGCCTTTCATGTGGATGTTAGGGTTCTGCACACTGAGCACTGTCATGTTTCAAACACAGGTCACAGGGGTTTACATAGTCATCAATCTGGCCATTCATACCTGAGTAGGAGTTGCGAATGACGAGAGGACGAGGCCATTTCTGGTTGTTCAAAGCTCCTTTATTCCAACAGGACTCCTTACGCGAACGGAACTCATACAGCTTTTATAAAGCCAAAACCCTCTTCGGAAGGTGTGGCTCCAACAACCGTGCGCACGCCACACCCACACCATCAAAAGCCCCACTGGCCCGTGCCCTGTGGATTATGTCCCAATAAGGTAACCGCTACATGCGCCCCCCCAGAATGCACTCGCACGGGAAATGTCAGTTTTCGGGGGGCCTTAACCACACGGCCGAAACGACTGATGACCCGAGCAGGGACTGTGAGTGGCTTGGCGGTGGGCGGGCCAACTGGGGACTTACCCGACAGGGGACGGCCCCGCCGTGGGGTTGAGCCAACCGAGGGGACTGGTCAAGGCCTCGGGGGAGGCTGCTGAGCTTCCTCACGGGCCTCGGGGGAGGCTGCTGAGGTTCCTCATGGGCCTCCCGAGGCTGCAGAGTAGGAGTAGGCTTGTAGTTGTGCGAGTTGTAGTTGTAGAGTTTTCGCAAGTTGTAGTTGTAGTATGTAGGAGTTGCGCGAAGGTGATGAGCAGCAGTGCCGCCAGCGTCAATGCACGCGAAGGTTACGAGCAGCAATGCTCGGCCTCAGTGCACGCGAAGCAGACGAGCAGCTGTGCCACCAACGTCTCGTACCTGCGTCCCTTCGGAGGCTCCTGGAGAAGGCTCACCACTCTGGTCGCAGAGGAGGTGGTCAGTCACAGTGTGCGCGAAGGTTACGAGCAGCAGTGCTTGGCAGCAGTGCACGTGAAGGTTACGAGCAGCAGTGCTCAGCCTTTTTGTGCGTGAAGGAGATGAACAGCAGTGCCGCCAATGTCTCGTACCTGCGTCCCTTCGGGGGATCCTGGAGAAGGCTCACCACTCTGGTCACAGAGGAGGTGCTCGGCCACAGTGCGCACGAAGGTTACGAGCAGCAGTGCTCAGCCGCAGTGCATGCAAAGGTTACAAGCAGCAGTGCTCGGCCTCAGTGCGCACAATGGAGACGAGCAGCAGGGCCGCCAACATCTCGTACCTGCGTCCCTTCAGAGGATCCTGGAGAAGGCTCACCACTCTGGTCGCAACGCAGGTGCTCGGCCACAGTGCACGCGAAGGTTACAAGCAGCAGTGCTCGGCCGCAGTGCGCCCGAAGGTTATGAGCAGCAGTGCTCAGCCGCAGTGCATGCAAAGGTTACAAGCAGCAGTGCTCGGCCTCAGTGCGCACAATGGAGACGAGCAGCAGGGCCGCCAACATCTCGTACCTGCGTCCCTTCAGAGGATCCTGGAGAAGGCTCACCACTCTGGTCGCAAAGCAGGTGCTCGGCCACAGTGCACGCGAAGGTTACGAGCAGCAGTGCTCGGCCGCAGTGCGCCCGAAGGTTACGAGCAGCAGTGCTCGGCCTCAGTGTGTGCGAAGGAGACGAGCAGCAGTGCCGCCAACGTCTCGTACTTGCGTCCCTTCAGAGGATCCTGGTCACAGTGGAGGAGCCGAGCGCAGACGCGATCCAACAATACGCCGTGTCACCCGCGGAAATGTTCCGAAGGGCAAACTGGGCCTCAGAATGCGCAAACCAAACGGCCGCCCGTTGTTCCCAAAACTCCGGCAGTTCGATCGAAACTGCGTTTGCCATGTTTGTTTGAAGCCCCCGCAAACGTTCGGGAGCAGGCGGGGTCACCAATGTAGGAGTAGTAACGGAGATAGAACAGGCCTCCTCTGATGAAAAGGCTGACGGATATCAGGATTACGAACACAGGGACCATCACACTTACCCAGGAGGTGCTGCATGCAATGTGGCACTGCTTGAGCTCTAGTGAGCAATTGCGAGACATGAACATCCCACAATCTTGAGCACATTCCACTGCAATGAAGGTGCAGGTTGTATTGTTAAATTTCCTGTATTGTTCCGATGGGACTCCTTATGCGAATGGAACTCATACAGCTTTTATAAAGCCAAAACCCTCTTTGGATGGCGTGGCTCCAACAACCACGCGCACGCCACGCCCACACCATCAAAAGCCCCACTGGCCCGTGCCCGTGGATTATGTCCCAATAAGGTAACCGCTACACCTGACCAATATATGGCCTGCTCTGCCACTCGTTTGCACTGCTCTTTGCCCAGGTGGCCCTCGTGCATGCATACTACATACATCCTGAACATACTATCGTGCATGCTGAAAGGAATGACGATTCGCTGGCCTTCCAGAAGGACTCCTTCTACCTCACTCAGTTCATCCTGAAATGTGGAGGAAGGCTTTGGGCACTGTATACTCAGGTCCTTGGTGTGGCTGATCATCTGCTGCGTGAACGGTGTCCTCTGCAGTCGTTGCTGCGAGCTCAGCCCACATAGCCCCAGAGAATGGAAGGTTTGCTCGGACCATGCAGACATGACTTCTACATCTGTTTAAATCTTCATGCCCACTGCTTCCGCCAGGCCAGGCGCGACTCAGTGTATTAGCAACAACCAGGTGTTTTCTCAGTGTATATTGCCACTGCAGTTCATTCTTCTTTTTTTTCTTTTTTTTGCATACTAAATCAAGGCTCATGTAAGAGCTAACACATATAACATATGATAAATGGAGCAGGAGACAAGAGCACGAGAGAGAGGAAAGAACAACTACAGTAGCGAACAGGGCAATCGGGAGATCTGTGGAAGAGAGAGAAGTGGGGCATGGTAAATGGCACAAGCAAGATGGACACTACAAGGACTTTCAGGATAGAAAACGGAATTTGAAGGAGGTGGATTTGGGATGGATTAAGGGGGGTAGAAAAGATCAAGGTTTTGGATGGGGAAAGATAAGAGATGGTTGTGGACAGCTGTTTTGAAAACCTGGAGGGACGAGTGAGATTGAAGAGAGTGTGGGAGTTTGTCTCCTGAGGGGGGAAAAAGAGGAATGAAAGAGTGAAGGTGAGCAGAGATTCTTGATTTTGGCAGTTTTACCAGAAGAGGGTTGCTGCAGTAGCACCAACCCAAAGGGAAGAGCAGTACTCCATCAACCTGCGGATGAAAGCTTTGTAAGTGGTGAGAAGCTCAGTGGTGCCAAGAAAGGACTTAGCATGATGGAGGATGTCCAGTCGGTGACTGGCTTTGGAGGCTAGCTTGAAAATGTGGCTTCCCCAGGAAAGATCATGGCAAATAGTGAGACTCAGAACTTCCTCGAGAGGATTGCTGAGAAAGTATATGGAAGGGTTTCCAGACGGTCTTTTCTGAGAGACATAGTGAGAGTGTGAAATTTGTCAGGATTGAAAGATATGTTCCACTTGTTTGGCCAGTTTGTGATTTTATCCAGGTCTGCAGAGAGTGAAGAGGCTGCTTTCTGCTGATCTGAGGGTTGAGATATGGAGTGGCAGAGGATGGGGTCATCAGCAAAAAGATAGAAAGGATTTTCTAGAGAGTTGGAGAGATCATTAATGAAGACCAGAAAAAAGCACAGGGCCCAGAACACTGACTTGGGGAACTCCAGCTTGAACAGGAAGAGGAGATGAGAGAATTCCGTTTAGAGCCACACATTGACTAAGACAGAAGAAGGGTGTCGACCTTTTTTGCAGACATGCGAGTGTTATTTGTAGGCGAGGCAGTGCTCCACCAAGTAGTTTGCCTGCTATTGCAATGAGCAGCTGAGAATCTGCTTCTGCGATGACTTTCTGGCCATAAATGTACATATGGAATCGTTCACAACCATATACTATGCCTAGCATTTCCTTTCAATTTGTGCATAATTCGTCTCTGCCACAGTTATTGATCTTGAAGCATGGGCGACAGTTAGCCAATGCCCTCTCTCTCATGCAGGAGTATGGCTCATAAACCATTCTTGCTGGCATCCGTCCGCACCTTGGTTGCCCTTTGTGGATCATAGTAATGCAGTACATGCTTCTTGGTCAATAGCTGTTTAATATCCTGCCAAACTTTAAAATGCTCGTGGTTCCACTGCCAATCTGCATCTTGTTCCAATAATGATCTGAGAGCGGTTGTGTGGGCTGACAGGTTAGACATGAACATACCGATGGATGTCACCAGCCCGAGCGCTCTGTGCAATGCATCACTGTCAGAGCGTGTGGACATCCTGGTGATCACCTCCACCTTAACTGGATCAGGTTGCACTCCCTGCACCATTATATTATCTCCAAGGTACATAATCTCAGTCTGCCTGAGTTGTTCAGGTGTGTTTTAGCAAACTCCAGTCAGCTTTCTTATGTCTTTCTCCTAGCAGTGGGGTCCTCCTAGGTCTCCTACCGCCATATAACCCCCTTTCATTTAGTTGGCGACAGATGATACGAGTTGAAACTGTCGTACCTTGTGTCTGAAGGTCAGCTTGAATTTGTTTGGCAGTTGATGGAGGTGCTTTCTCCACCATTCGAACATTCCTTCGCTGCAATCTTTGATCAAGTTTTCTCTTGCGGCTACGTCCAGGGAGGTGGGCTACAGTGACATGGGCCTTAAAATTCCTGATAACATTGCGTACGGTGAACACAGGAACATCAAGGTCTCTGGAGATGGACTTGTAGCCTTGAGATTGCCCATGCTTGGCTACAATCTTTTGTTTGACCTCCTCAGACAATTCTCTGATTTTCTTTCTTTTATCCATGCTCATTGCAGTACATACAGTGACATAAAACAGCAGAATGACTCCTTTTCTCTATTCAAACTGATTGAATGAGTGATTTTTATATTGCAGGCACCTGCAACTCACCACAGGTGAGTTCAATTTCAAAGTCTAATCTTGAAGATTTCAAAGTCTAAATCAACCTGCTTGAAATCTAATTATTTCAAACAACCTCTAAAAGGTGTCAATAATATTGTGCGGGACATTTTCGTATTTCTGTGTGGAATAAGCTAAGATTTAGTAATTTTTGCAGGTTTTTTGTTTTGTTCCACTGCAAACCAAAGAAATACACATGTGGACACCAAAATATTTTTTTATTTCAAAATTTTCTGGAAGAAATGGTGCATTATTTGAAAAAAGTTCAAGGGTGCCAATATTTTTGGCCACGACTGTATGACACATTTATGACCCTCACTCTTTCCCTGGATCATGGAACTCTCTTTGTAATCACAACTCTTCAATAAAAGTGAACCCATTCATATGGGACAGAAGGAATATATTATTGTTAATTGCATAAACTATTTGATTAACAACATCATTTAATGTAGTAAAAGCAACGAGTAAAAGTACGAGTGTGAGTGGCAATTTAAGAATCTATTTTACACTTATAAAGACCAATCTTTTGGGATTGAGCCATATTTCCAGTAATTGATAAACGATCTTAATTGCATAAAACACCTTCGTGCAGATTTGTTTAAAAGAAAGTTATTTGATTGGACAAATTCAGTTCTGCTGTTATAGTTAACAAGTCAAGTGATGGAATTACATTTTTTTACCTTCCGTTGTTTTATTACGATGTTCGAAACCTTGCCAATGCTTACTTCTCTGGAATGCATGTTCTCAAATGACAATGGAATAGGTTTGAGAAAAGAAGGAGATATCATATTGGGAGGACTCTATCCTGTGCACTTTGGCATAGCTAAAAAAGAAGAGTCATTTATATCATCACCAGAATTGCCAGGATGTACAAAGTAAGTCTTTTAAACAATTACGTTTTCTTTCCAGATAAATGATTCTCAATGTACCATGGTAAACATATCTTGGTCTTGCTATCTATGATACAGTTTTGTTGTGCTGCAATGGCCAGGGCCATGGCATGTTCCTTGCCTGAAAAAGTCAGTTAATGGGATTTTCAACATCTTTTTGACAAACGTTTCCAGTTTTTATTTTTTAAGCGGTGAAGCTGCTTCAATATTTGCCTATGTCCTTACTTCCATCCTTCCGTCCATCCGTTCGGCAAATCTGTCTGTTTGTTACTTGCGAAAATCGAAAAATTTCAAGCATATTGGTTGGTCTTGTGCGTTATTCTGTTTGTTACTTGTCAACAAATTTTTTTTTGACAAGTACGTTGATCACTCCGGTTTGTGTGTTTGTGTGTTTGTTTGTCTGTCCGCTCACCTATACTTGCCTACAGGTCACAATTTTAAACCGATCTTCACGAAACTTCACCAAATGGTAGAGTTCGTGGTCTGACAAAATCCTATCTATTTTTGAGGTCAAAAGGTCAAAATATCAACCACTTTTCTTCAAATTTCTAAAATCCTCAATTTCCATCTGATTGACTTGAACTTTGAATAGGATTTTCTTATCAGTTAATTGAAACCAACCACCAACTATTTTTGAGGTCAACATAGGTTACAAGGTCAACATAGGCCACAGGTCAACCACTTTTTTCAGATTTGTAAAATCCTCAATTTTCATCCAATTGACTTGAAATTGGAATAGGATTTTCATATCAACTAACTGAATTCAACCACCAACTTTTTTTTAGATCAACATAGCTCACAAGATCAATATAGGCCAAAGGTCAACCACTTTTTTCAAATTTCTAAAATCCTGACTTTTCATCCGATTGACTTGAAATTTGAATAGGATTTGCATATCAGCTTACTGAAACCACGACCAACTATTTTGAGGCCAGCAAAGGCCAAAAGGTGAACATAGGCCGAATTTCTAAAATTGTCAATTTTCATCCAATGAACTTAAATTTGAAGACAATTTGCATATAAGGTCGCTGAATTCAATCACAAATTATTTTTGGGGTCAAAAGGATGCTCTCCAGAGTGCCATTCTACTTTGTTCTCTTTTGCCAAGTGTCGCTCTATGAGTGATTTTTCATTTGTCTGTCTGTTTGTCTGTCTGTCTGTCTGTTTGTATGTCAATCGCCTACATGTCACAATTTGAAACTGATCTTTACGAAACCTTATAAAATGGTGGAGTTGGTCAAAAGGAAGAAACCTATTAATTTTGAGGTCAAAAGGTCAACAACTTTGTCAA
Source organism: Myxine glutinosa (assembly GCF_964187855.1). Taxonomy (NCBI): domain Eukaryota; kingdom Metazoa; phylum Chordata; class Myxini; order Myxiniformes; family Myxinidae; genus Myxine; species Myxine glutinosa. The sequence continues at coordinate 114,168,838 of NC_136263.1, read as the reverse complement.
ATTTCTAAAATCCTCAATCTTCAACCTTTGACTTGAAATTTGATGATTTGCATATCAGATCACTGAATTCAACCACTACCAATTATTTTTGAGGCCAAAAGGTCAACATCGGCCAAAGGTGAATAACTTATTTAGAGATCTGTGATATGCATGACATATTTCTTGTTTGTTTGTCTGCTTGAGAACAGGATATCTCAAAAAGGTTGCAGACAGATTCGGGCGAAATTTGGTGGAGAGGTTGGGTACATGACAAGGATGAAATGATTCGATTTTGGTGAAGATCCAGATCCGGATCTGGATCTGAGAATTTTTTCAACGATTCTTCATCAGTGAGAGATAGGGCTTAAAAAACGGATTCGGAACAAAACTGAGTGGATAGGGTATTTGTGTGATGAGGATGAATTGATTCGATTTTTGGTAAAGATCCCATTACATATCCGGATATGAGAATTTTCTATTTTTAAATAGTTTCTTCGCCATTGGGTGATTGTGCCAAAAACGATAAGTAGCATATTTCAAAAATTTGTGAACGATTTGTGACAAAACTAGGTGGATGAGTTGGTTAGGTGACAAGAACAAGACGATTAGATTTTGGTTCAGGTCCGAATCCAGATCTGGCCTATCTTTGGGATACAACACGTAAACTGTTGAGCCAGGCGGAGGTTTGCGCTCTACCGAGTGCCGTTCTAATCATATAGATGTTTTAATCACACAGAAAACATTATGGAGTGAAATGCCAGGGATTTCTTTCCTGTGGGTTGCTTTATGCTTCTCAGAAAAGTCACGTTCTATATCTACCTTTCTCACTGGTGCACGATTTGTAGAGATTTGGGATCTTGGGTCAGCATGCTTTGTCTCATCTCAGCACTCCATTTTTGTAACTCCAGGTCAAATGTTTAAAAAAAAAAATTTGTAACCCCTGGTAACTCCAGTAAATGTCATACTTTGTTAATTGTTCCCTGAGCATATTTGTAATTTCACGAAATGTACACCGATATATTTTCATTATTTTTGATTGTCTTTCATGTCATAATTATATATATTTCTGCTTTATCTGAAATAACGAATATATTTTTCAGTTTCTTCGCAGGAGGCCTTCAATGGGCGATGGGAATGGTGTTTGCTGTGAATGAGATCAATGAAAATAGCTCCTTGCTTCCCACGACAACACTTGGCTATGCCATATATGACACTTGCTTTAATATACCCAAAACCGTGGAAGCCTCTTTGACGTTCATGAAAATAGACTCACTTCCCAACAAATCTTGTACACATCACGTTATTGTTGGCACATTAGGTTCTACCCTTGCTGTGATGATGGCTCGTCTTTTTGGACTGTATTCCATTCCTCAAGTAAGAATTGTATGACAATACGATACAAGTCTTCTTACAAACTTGTCTTTGTTTGAGTTAAAAGCAAGTCAGACAATATATTTTATCATGTGCAATCCAACAAGATGAAGTTAATGACTGGGCCATCGAGAGCAGAGGGCAGCTGATGTTTCAAGAGTCAGACCAGAGCATTTGCACCACATTTTCTCTAATGTTGGGCTGACCCTTCAAAACTTCAGCTACACATTGCACAACAAGACAGTTAGCATACTCTTATTGGCTCGCAGTTGATAAAATCCATTGTAAGACGAGGCCTGGCTTCCATGTCCAGTTCAATTTTCTGTGTTGTTTTATTCAATGTCGACAGTAGACCTTCTAACATTTAAAAAGTGCACTCGAAAACGTGACGACACCTTTTTTATGTTTAAAGAAGGCATCCAATCCACTTCGTGCCATCTTTGATTTTGGCTTTGAAGGTCAATCATCAAGTTTGAAATGGTCAAATGAGGTCAAATTCGGCACTTTATGAAGTAGGCATTCACAGACAGAATACAGTGCATTCAGAAAGTATTCAGACCCCTTCACTTTTTTCCCATTTTGTTATGTTGCAGCCTTATGCTGAAATTGTTTAAATTCATTTTTTTCCATCATCAATCTACACTCAATACCCGATAATGACAAAGAGAAAACAGGATTTTAGAAAGTTTTGCAAATTTATTAAAAAGAAAAAACTGAAATATCACATTTAAATAAGTATTCAGACCATTTGCTATGACACTTGAAATTTAGCAAAGGTGGGCGGTCCGCTTCGAAAGTCCGCTTATCCGCTTATCCGCTGCAGCGGACTAACGTTTTCGAAGCGGATAAGCGGATCGGAACAACCCCCGGAAACCGAAGCGGATAAGCGTAAGCGGACTACCGAAAAATTAAAGCGCATCGCGATTCGCCAAATCAGCTGTTAGCCTGAGCCGTTACTCTAGAATTGTGAATATTTATTTAAGTGAATAATAAGTGAAACCCTAACAACTCGGCTCTCGCCCAATCTCTTCCCGCTCGAGTTCCGTGATGCTTGGGTAACTCTATTTCTCAGGCATAACACGCCGCTCCCGAGCTCTGCCTCAATCGAGCGCGTGTTCAGCTACGGGTCGGACATCCTCAGGCCTAAGAGGTCGGCCCTGGCTGCACCGAACTTCGAGGCCCTCGTCTTCATGAAGGGCAACCTCCAAATCCTCAAGAAGGCCCACGAGGTGGAGGAGGAAGACGAGGACTAGTCAACAGACTGCTAGTCTGTTGACTAGTAGACTCTCTTGTCAAAGAAAGGACGGGCAAATTGATTTTTCTTTAATGTAACTTGCATATATTAAAATTATATTTAAATTAACTGTAGAGTAGAGTAGAGTCGAGTGGAAAACTTTATTTCAATAAATTTTGAATAAATTTTATTTAAATAAAAATGTATATTTTTGATCTTAAAAGCTTTGTTTGTCTTTGTAGTAGTTAGAAATGGCTATTTAGGCTTAAAAAGCATTAAATTCCCTTTAGAAACGTCAAAAATCGCTTTAAAAACGTCGAAGCGCTTTTAAAAAATCGAATCGAAGCGGATAAGCGGATAAGCGGTAAGCGGACTAAGATTTTCGGCCGCTGAAGCGGATAAGCGAATCGGACTACACGGGCTGGCGGAGCGGATAAGCGGTAAGCGGACTTAAAATTTTCCGAATCGCGCCCACCTCTGAAATTTAGCTCAGGTGCCTCCCATTTCTCTTGATCATCTTTGAGATGTTTCTACACCTTTATTGGAGTCCACCTGTGGTAAATTCAATTGATTGGACATGATTTGGAAAGGCACACACCTGTCGAAAAAGGTCTCACAGCTGACAATGCATATCAGAGCAAAAACCAAGCCATGAGGTCGAAGGAACTGCCTGCAGAGCTCAGAGACAGGATTGTGTCGAGGCACAGATCTGGGGAAGCCTTCAAAAAAAATTCTGCTGCATTGAAGGTTCCCAAGAGCACAATACAACAACACAACAACATGCATTTTAAAGGCCATTTTCCCTGCTAGAGCGGGGGTTAGCCTTGCGGTCCCCATGGCAATCTTCTCCATTTTGCCCTATTTTCTGCATCTCTCCTTGTTAACTCCCTTGCCCGCATTTCTTCTTCCACCATCTTTAGCCAAGTCTTTCTCGGTCTTCCCCGTCTTCTACTTCCTTCTACATTCATTTCCATCACTCTTCTTAACCAGTCACTTTCATCCTTCCTCAACACATGACCAAACCATCTCAACCTGTTCCTCTTCCACAGCATCAATCACAGGCTCTATTCCCATCATCTTTCGCAATTCATCATTTGTCTTCCTCTCTCTCAACGATACTCCGCACATCCGTCGAACCATTCGCATTTCCACCCTTTCCAACCTTCGTTGCTGCTCTACGTTCATTACCCATGTCTCGCTCCCATAAATCATAACACTTCTCACACATGCAGCATACACCTTTCCCTTCAGCTTCAACGACACTCCCCTCATCATCAGCACGCCACTCAATTCCCGAAACTTCTTCCATGCACATCTCACTCGAGCAACCGTTGCCGAGTCTGATCCACCTTCTCCATTCAGCATGTCTCCGAGGTAGCAAAATGTTTTCACACCTTCCAGCTTCACGCCGTCTCCAAGATCCAACTCAACATTTCCTCCATCTGCAGCTCCCTCTGTGCACACCTTACATTTGAATGTAGCTGCCACACTGGTTAATGACCCTCTCAGACCACTACATTTTTGATGAACCCACTCAGCGCACATTGTACACTGAATGGAGTTCACTCCGACACCCTTCCTACACCCAGCACAGGGCCACTTCCCAGTTCTTTCCACCTCACCACATGCTCTACCACTTGCCATCACCTTCGTCTTTCCGATATTCACCTTCAGACCTTTTGTCTCCATACATTCCTTCCACGTGTTCATCTTTTCCTTCAGTCCATCCATACTTTCCGCAATCAACACCAGATCATCTGCATACAACAACTCCCACGGTAAACCCTCCTTTACGTTCTGAGCCAGCACCTCCATCACAGCTACAAATAGTAATGGACTTAGTACCGACCCCTGATGCACTCCCACCTTCACCTCAAACTCACCACTGTTCCCGTCCTTCGTCCTTACAGCTGTGCGTGCTCTTTTGTACATTGCCATCACTACTCTGATCAACCATTCCTCCACTCCTAACTTCCTCAATGCCCATGTCAATACTTTGCGTGGAACCCGATCGAATGCTTTCTCCAGATCAACAAACCCAAGAAACAACTTCTTCCTCTTCTCCATGTACTTCTCCTGCAACTGCCTCACAATGAAAAGTGCGTCTGTCGTTCCTCTTCCTGGCATGAATCCAAACTGCATTTCGTCGATCTTCACTTTCTTCCTTATCCTCCTCTCCAACACCCTTTCCAATACCTTCATTCCATGCTCCAATAACTTTGTCGCTCGGTACAAGCCACACTCCAGAGGGTCACCTTTCCCCTTGTATAGAGGGGCGAGGGTACTCAGTTCCCAATCCACTGGAATGCGGCCTTCTTTCACCACCAGATTACAGATCTCTGTCATTCTCTTCACACCCCAACTTCCTGCTGCCTTCAACATATCTCCCACAACTCCCGTCGGCCCTCCCGCTTTTCTACCCTTCATTGCTTTTATCGCTTCCTCAACTTCCTTCTCAGTTATCTTCTCTGCCGGTCCTAAAACTGGGTTACTCTCTATGTTGCCATCCCATTCATTCTCTGTATTCAACAGCATTTCCATATATCTTTTCCATCTTCCTTTAATTCCATCTGGGTCGACAACGATTTGTCCCACTTCATCCTTCAAGCAACTCACCCCCATCACATCACACCTCTCTTTCGCTATCTGCTTTGCAATCCTGAATACTGCTTTCTGACCCTCTTCCGAATCCAAGAGTTCTCCGAACATTTTCCGACATGCCTCCTGTGCCTTTGCTACCTCTTTCTTTGCAGCCTTCCTGGCTGCCTTATAACTTTCATGCTCTGCTGTTTCTGCTCCCGTACCCTTCGACTTCTGCCACTCCTTGAACTTCTTCCTCTTCTCGTCAATCATCTTTCCAACTTCATCATCCCACCACCATGTTTCCGAGTGCCTCGGTGGTCCTTTTGTCCATCCACATACCTCACCAACGGCTCCCAACAGACTAGCTTTCATTGACATCCAACCACTTTCAAGCTCAACCACATCATCCTCGACCCTACTCAGCCTCTCTTTTAATGCCTCCCTTACTGCGTGTATCCCTTACCTCCCTCGCCTCGCAGTAATGCCTCATCTCGTGTATCCCGTGGCTCCCTTACCCCCCCCCCCCCATGCCTCCCACCCTCACTGCATTTTAACTACTGCGCACACACCCAAATCCCAAGAGCACAATGGCCTCTATAATTCTTAAATGGAAGAAGTTTGGAACAACCAGGACTCTTCCTAGAGCTGGCCACCTGGCCAAACTGAGCAATTGGGGGAGAAGGGCCTTGATAATAGAGGTGACCAAGAACCTGATGGTCACTCTGGCTGAGCTCTAGAGATCCTGTGTGGAGATGATAGAAACTTCCAGAAGGGCAATCATCACTGCAACACTCCACCGATCTGCGCTTGATGGCAGAGTGGCCAGACGGAAGCCAAACAGTTCAATCTTGGTTTCATCAGACCACAGAATCTTGTTTCTCACAGTCTGAGAGTCCTTTAGGTGCTTTTTTGCAAACTCCAAGTGGGCTTTCATGTGTCTTTCACCGAGGAGAGGTTTCCGTCTGGCCACTCTGTCATAAAGCCCAGATCGGTGGTGTGTTGCAGTGATGGTTGTCCTTCTGGAAGTTTCTCCCATCTCCACACAGGATCTCTGGAGCTCAGCCAGAGTGACCATCGGGTTCTTGGTCACCTCTATTACGAAGGCCCTTCTCCCCTGATTGCTCAGTTTGGCCGGGCGGCCAGCTCGAGGAAGAGTCCTGGTTGTTCCAAACTTCTTCCATTTAAGAATTATGGAGGCCACTGTGCTCTTGGGAACCTTCAATGCAGCAGAAATGTTTTTGTAGGCTTCGCCAAATTTGTGCCTCGACACAATCATGTCTCTGAGCTCTGCAGGCAGTTTCTTCGACCTCATGGCTTAGTTTTTGCTCTGATATGCATTGTCCGCTGTGAGACCTTATATAGACAGGTGTGTGCCTTTCCAAATCATGTCCAATCAATTGAATTTACCACAGGTGGACACCAATCAAGGTGTATAAACATCTCAAAGATGATCAAGAGAAATGGGAGGCACCTGAGCTAAATTTCAAGTGTCATAGCAAAGGGTATGAATACTTATGTCAATGTGATATTTCAGATTTTTCTTTTTAATAAATTTGCAAAACTTTCTAAAATTCTGTTTTCTCTTTGTCATTATGGAGTATTGGGGACCGAAAAGAAAACATTGGGAAACAACATTGGGAAATTGGGATATTGGAAAATATTGGGAAAAGAAAAAGGGGACCGAAAAACAACAACAACCACAGTTCCCGAAAAAGGCCAACCCCCGCTTGCAGGGAAAAATGGCCTCTAACGTCACTAAATGGTGGTTATTATGGAGTATTGGGTGTAGATTGATGAGGGAAAAAATGAATTTAAACGATTTCAGCATAAGGCTGCAACATAACAAAATTTGAAAAAAGTGAAGGGGTCTGAATACTTTCTGAATGCACTGTAACAATGTGCTTAACAAAAGAAGAGAAAATTGTGTTTAGAGATAATAATATATGCCATATTTGTGATGAGAAAATTGATGAAGGTCTAAAGGTTAGAGATCATTGTCATCTCACTGGTAAATATAAAGGTCCAGCTCATGAAAGTTGTAATCTTAATTATAACCTCCCCTCTTTCATTCCAGTCTTTCTTCACAACAATGCTCATTATGATACTCATCTATTTATTAATGAACTTTCAAAGACATCTGGAGACATTTCAGCAATTCCTAACACGGATCAGAAATACATTTCATTCACAAAAACAATCTTTATAAAAACAGTATTTGACATTAAAAAAAAATAAAAATAATAATACATATGATATAACTAATATTAGATTTATTGACACATTTAAATTTATGACAAGTTCATTGTCTAACTTAGTATCAAATATTAAAAACTTTCCGAGTCTTTCAGATTATTTCATGAACCAAGAAGAGATTGAACTCTTATCACAAAAGGGGATATATCCGTATGAATACATGGATTCATTTGAGGGATATAAAGAAACACAACTTTCACCAAAAGAAAATTTCTACAATAAGTTAAATAAAACTCATATTTCTGATAAAGATTATACTCAAGCCCAAAATGTTTGGAAAAAGTTTAATATAAAGAACCTTAGAGAGTATCATGATTTGTATCTTAAAACTGATGTCTTAATATTGGCTGATGTATTTGAAACTTTTAGAACCGTCTGTCATAATAAAAATTCTTATGGATTAGACCCCGCTCACTATTACACTGCTCCTGGTTTAGCTTGGAGTGCTATGTTAAAAATGACAAAACAGGCTTTGGATTTGATCAGTGATGTAGATATGCTTTTGATGATGGAAAAGGCTAAAAGAGGAGGATTATCACAAGTCTGTTCTAAGAGGTATGCTAAAGCTGACAACAAATATCTTCCTAATTATGATGCCACAAAAGATAGTTCTTATTTGATGTATTATGATGCCAATAATTTGTATGGATGGGCTATGTGTCAAGCCCTATCTTATGGAGAACTTAGGTGGGTTAAAGAGAAAGATTGTTAAAAGGTTTTACAGGATATCGTTATCTCTACACAAAAATAATTGGATAAAGCTAAAATTGGATATTATTTCGAGGTTGATTTGAAATATCCTGAAGAACTTCATAATAAACATAAAGATCTGCCTTACGCTCCTGATAAAGAGTGTTGATAATCACTTAACCATTCTGTTCTTGGACAATCATTTAATACAAAAGGTAAATCAACAGAGAAATTACTTACTACATTATATAATAATGGAAATTATGTTTTACACCAAAGGAACTTGAGGCAATGTTTATCAGTGGGGCTGAGAATAAAGAAGATCCATCGAGTTTTACAGTTCAAACAAAGCCATTGGTTGAAGGAGTATATTGATTTTTATACACTCCAGGGAACTGAAGGAAAAACTGATTTTGAGAAAGACTTTTATAAATTGATGAATAATGCTGTATTTGGAAAGACGATGGAAAATGTTAGAAATAGACAAAACATAAGACTTGCTTCATCTTGGGAACGAGCATCAAAATTAATTAAAAGACCCAGTTTTCAAACAAAGAGCAGAGGTGTTTTCAGAGAACTTTTGTGCTATCCATTTGATTAAAGAAAGTATTGAAATGGATAAGCCTATTTATATTGGAACATCAATTCTTGACTTGTCAAAGTCATTAATGTATGTTTACTTTTACAATAACTTAAGGAAGAAATATCAAGATGATGTTAATCTACTTTATATACAGATAGTTTCTTTTTGAAAATTAATACAGAAGATGTTTATTCAGATATGATTGATGATATTGATATATATGATACAAGTACTTAAAATCCGGGTGATAAGTTGTTTTCTTCAAAGAATAAAAAGGTTGTTGGAAAGTTTAAGGATGAATTGGGGGGTAAGGTAACTTTTTTTTTTTTTTTTTTTTTTTTTGTACACAGAATCGAGGCTCGTGAAAGAGCTAACATTTATTTCACAAACAAATCAAACAGACAAACAAAATATATAAAAAGAGGGAGCGGAAGACAAGATGGGGAGAGAAGGGGAAGCACACAAACACAACATTTGAGAGCAGGGTGTGGGAGGGAGAGGGCTTGGGGGGAGGAGGCGTGGGAAGGCGGTGTGGTGGGACAAGTATAAAACACAAGGACACCAAGGACTTCCAGGACAGAAATTGGTATTTCAAAAAAGTGGATTTCGGGTGAAATTAGCGGGGGTAGAAAAGTTCAAGGTTTTGGATGGGGGAAGATGAGAGGTGGTGGTGAACATCTGTTTTAAAGACCTGGAGAGTGGAGTGGGATTGAAGAGAGTGAGGGAGTTTGTTCCAAAGGTGGGAGAAAAGAGGAATGAAGGAGTGAAGGTGAGCAGAGAGTCTTGATTTTGGCAGTTTAACCATAAGAGGGTTGCAGGCAGATCTTGTGCGACCTGTAGGAATATTTGGGGGACAGAGCCCAGAGAGAGCTGGGGGGGGCAAGGCCAGAGAGGAGTCGGTAGAAGACGGAAAGACCACCAACCTGCCTGCGGTGAGTGAGTGAAAGGCCCTTGGAGTTAGCTTCATCACGGGAGATTCCAAAGATTCTGAACGCTTTGGTTTCAACAGCGTGAAGATGAGCTCGGTGTGAGGCAGGAGCACCAGCTCAGAGGGGAGAGCATTATTCCATTGAGCTGCGGATGAAAGCCTTGTATGTGGTGAGGAGCTCAGGTGTGCCAAGGAAGGACTTCGCATGATGGAGGATGCCCAGTCAGCGACTGGCTTTGAAGGCCAGATTTGAAATGTGGTTTTCCCAGGAAAGATCATGGCAGGTAGTGAGACCCAAAAGCTTGAGTGACAGAACTTCTTGGAGACGATTATTCAGAAAGTGGATGGGAGGGTTGTCCAGTCATTCTTTTCGGAGAGTCATCGTAAGAGTGTGAGATTTGTCCGGATTGAAAGACATGTTCCACTTGTTTGCCCAGTCGGTGATGTTGTCCAGGTCTGCAGAGAGTGAGGAGGCTGCAGACTGCCGATCTGAGTGATGAGGAATGGAGCGGCAGAGAGTGGAGTCATCAGCAAAGAGATAGAGAGGATTTTCAAGAGAGTCGGAGAGATCATTGATGAAGACCAGAAAAAGCACAGGGCCAGAACACTGCCATGGGGAACTCCAGTCTGAACAGGAAGAGGACATGAGAGAAACCCATTCAGGGCCACTCGTTGACTATGATGAGAGAGGAAGTCCGCCAGCCATGCGTGGAGATTTCCATGGATACCAAAGGAGGAGAGTTGGGTGAGCAGAGCGGGGTGCCAGACCGTATCGAAGGCACGTGATATGTCAAGGGAGACAGCTCTAATTTCCTGTTTGGCATTGAGGACCTCCATCCATTGTTGAGAAAGCAGAAGCAGCATGTCCAGAGTAGAGTGACCAGGTCTGAAAGCAAATTGATGATCAGAGATCAAGCCATTGGAGAAGAGGAAAGATTTCATATCCAAAGCAATCATGGATTTCATGACTTTGCTGATAATTGGGAGAAGGCTGATTGGTCTGTAGTTGCTAGGATCTGTTTTTGCACCTTTTTGTGCAAAGCAGTGATGTTGGCTGATTTCCAAGCAGATGGCAGATGACCTTGTGCAAAAGAGAGGGTGAAGAGAACAAAGAGAGGGAGTGAAAGAGCAGAAGAACAGGATTTTAGGACCCGTGGGCTGATGCCGTCAGGTCCAGTTGCAGAATCAGAGTCGAGGGTTGACAGAAACTTTTCCTCTTTGTCAGGAGGAAAGGACACAGAGTCCAGGAGCAGCTGGGTACGACTGGGTACGGTGGGTACAGAGAGGGATGGGTTTGGGACACAAGATTTTGAGGCAAACACAGAGTTGAGGCATTCAGCTTTTTCATTTGCGGAGTCAGCCGTGTAGCCGTTTGAGGTGAGGGAGGGGATGGAGGGGGAACAAACACCAGAAACAGATTTGACCAGACACCACCAGGATTTGGAAGAGGGAGACAGATAAGAGAGTTCGGTCTTGAGAATGGAGAGATATTGTTTCCTGGCTCTCCTGAGGGTGGACACACACTTGTTTCGGGCTTTGTGAAAGGAAATGAGATTTCCTTCCGTTGGATTTGCTTTCCAGGAGACGAAAGCAAGTTGTTCCTGGGCAACAGCCTCTCCACAAGATTCCGTGTACCATGGACGGGAGGAAGGGTATTATATGACAACTGAAGACGAGATGGCATAAATCTGTGCATGAGAGAGAGCAATTTACTTTGGAAGAATTCCCAGGATGAGTTGATGTCAGAGGTGGTAGAGATGGGAGACCAGTCCAGATGATTGATGGCTGATTGAAGACCGTGCCAGTTGGCCTGAGTGAAATGCCAGACTCGTCGACGGTGAGGAGGCTCTCTGAGAATGGTCAGAGAGATGTCCACTTTAACAAGCACATGATCAGATGAACCGATTGGAGCAGAAGAAGAGCAGCAGACATTTTCAGGGAAGTTAGTCATAACGAAGTCCAGAAGAGAAGATGCTCCGTTGACTGAGATCCGGGTCAGGAAATTGACAGATTGTGTCAGTCCCATTGAGTTGCAGAAGTCCTTTGCTGAAGAGCCATGGCTGGTGAGAGGGGTACCCACACCCAGCCAACTGGCATGGTGACAATTGAAATCACCACATATGAGGAAGAGAGAGTTGGGATGGGTAGATAGAAGTTGGTCCATATTATCAGACAGCGAGATGCAGATAGAGTCAACACTGTTTGGTGGATGGTACAACACACATATGAACAAAAGGTGGGAGCGAAGGGGAAGCCGTAGCCAAAGGTATTCCTGGGGGTGATGTGGAGAGAGGGCAGTGCAGGGCGAGTGAGGAAGAGAGTTTTTTTTATAAAGATAGCAACCCCACCTCCAGGACCAGGCTCAGGTCTACCATACCGGAGGAGGGAGTAACCTGGGAGAGATACCAGGGAATCAGAGACATCATGAAGTTGGAAAGTTTCTGTTAAGCAGATCATGTCTGGTTTGTCAGAAGCAACCTGTATGGAGAGATCAGTCAAGTTTGAGTGAAGGCCCCAGATGTTTGAGGTCCATACCGTTAATGAAGAGGAAGGGGGAGCATCGGATAGAGAACAGGGGGGGGGAGGGGTAGGGTAACATGTGGAAGAGGAGGAAGTGGTAGGGAGAGCTGTTGAAGGTATGCCAGATATTTCAGAATAGCTTGGAGAAAGGGAAGAATGGGGCGGACAAAAGGTTTGATGGTGATTGGGTGAGGCACAGTGAGGTGTTATTTGTGGAGGGGGAAGAACGAGGCAGAAGGTTGGGGGAGATGAAGGTGAAAGTTGGAAGGGGAAAGAAGTGGGGAGGACGCTTTGAGGAGGAGGGATGAGAGGGGAGTCTAGGAGGGGAGGAGCAAGGGAGAGTCTCGGAGGGGAGGGGTGTGGGGGGAGTTTAGGAGGGAAGGGGCAAGGGGTGAGATTTGAAAGGGATGGCTGATGGGGAAGATTTGGAGTGGAGGAGCAAAGGGAGAAGATTTGAAAGAGATGGGTGATGGGGAAGATTTGGAGGGGAGGGGCAAGTGGGTAGATTTGGAGGGGAGGGGTGATGGGGAAGTTTTGGAGGGGAGGGGTGATGGGGAAGTTTTGGAGGGAAGGGGTGATGGAGAAGATTTGGAGGGGAGGGGCAAGGGGGAAGATTTGAAAGAGATGGGTGATGGCGAAGATTTGGAGGGGAGGGGCTAGGAGGAAGATTTGGAGGGGAGGGGCTAAGAGCTAGATTTGGAGGGGAGGGGTGATGGGAAGGTTTTGGAGGGGAGGGGTGATTGGGAAGTTTTGGAGGGAAGGGGTGATGGGGAAGATTTGGAGGGGAGGGGTGAGATTGGATTTTGAAAGTGTATGATTAATGGGAATCGAACATTTATTGCAAAATGAATTTCTTGTGACCGAGTCAAAAATATGTTTGAGGATGCTGAAGGAGGGGTGGAGTGCAGGAGAGTTTCGGGGATGTAGAAAAGAGGAACTGTAAGAGATGGAATTTTTTTTTTGGAATTAATAGATTTGGTGAGCAAGTCGAAAGCATCCTTTTATAGAAGAAGAAGAAAAAGGTGTTATAATATACGACAGAATACAGTTCTTCAGGGGAAATTTTAAACATTTTAAAATTGAGCATTGAAAACTATCTAAGGAAATGGAAAATGGAAATGGGGGTGAAACACGTGATCGAAGAACGAACGAACAAATAAGAACAACGAATAAGCGAATAAGAACAGAGAAGGAAATATATTTTTTTTCAGGTTTTTTTTTTTTATTTGAAATTTTAAACAAGGAAGTATGAGGTGAAAGACTGGGACAAAAACAGAGAACGAAAGTAATTGCAGTGCAATCGACGGACCGCTAAGAGAAAAACAAAGCCTCAATGTCGGACACGGTAGACTACTAGGCCTCAAAATACGCGACACGAATTAACCGACGATTTTGTATACATGTATGAAAAATTAACACCGAGAATCTTACTAAAGACACACTATCGGTACACACACCGAAAGATAGATACAGTTTCGACAAAAACACAATTGTGAAAAATTACTTTACTTCGAAAGCGTGAGCGCATGGACAGCTTCGAAAAGACGTGACCTCCAATCTTGCGCATGCGCAAAAGGGATGAATTTATAGGATTGAGATCTAAAGCTTATGCCTGTATGTACATTGATAATAATATTGAAAAGAGTGATAAAAAGTTAAAAGGGATAAAGAAAAACGTTATTAAAGAAACAATAAGCTTTGGAAATTATTATAATTGTTTGACTTTAAAGAAAGAAGAGTATAGAAAAAGAAATACGATAAGAAGTTATAAGCATCAATTACATTCAGAAGAGGTGAGCAAGAAAGCTCTTCGGGCTTTTGATGATACGAGCTTTATTTTAGGAAATGGAATTGATGGTGTCCCTGTTTAACCCTCCAACCCTCCATTTTTAATATCACTTACATATTTATAAATAAGAATTAAACTAATAAATAAAATGAGTTATTGTCTCAAGTGTAAAAAGAAAACTAAATCTAAAAATACCTCAAATGTTAAAAATAAAAATAATCGAGTTTATTATTATTATTATTTTTGTATACAGAGTCGAGGCTCGTGAAAGAGCTAACATTTATCAAACAAACAAATCAAACAAACAAGCAAACAAAGTATATAAAAAGGGGAGCGGTCGACAAGATGGGGAGAGAAGGGGAGGAAGCACACAAACACAACATTTGAGAGCAGGGACATCGGGAGATGTTTTTGGAGGGAGAGGGCCTGGGGGGAGGCAGGATAGGTATAAAACGCAAGGACACCAAGGACTTCCAGGAAAGAAGTCAAAAGTCACCTCAAAAAAGTGGATTTTGGAGTGAAATTAGCGGGGGTAGAAAAGATCAAGGTTTTGGATTGGGGAAGATATGAGATGGTGGTGAACAGCCGTATTAAAGACCTGGAGGGAGGAGTGGGATTGAAGAGAGTGAGGGAGTTTGTTCCAGAGGCGGGAGAAAAGAGGATTGAAGGAGTGAAGGTGAGCAGAGAGTCTTGATTTTGTCAGTTTAACCATAAGAGGGTTGCAGGCAGATCTTGTGCGACCTGCAGGAATATTTTGGGGACAGAGCCCAGAGAGAGAGCTGGGGGAGCAAGGCCGGAGAGGAGTCGGTAGAAGACGGAAAGACCACCAACCTGCCTGCGGTGATTAAGTGAAAGGCCCTCGGAGATAGCGTCATCGCGGGAGATTCCAATGATTCTGAACGCTTTGGTTTCAACAGCGTGAAGTCGAGCTAGGTGTGAGGCAGGAGCACCAGCCCAGAGGGGAGATCAGTACTCCATTGAGCTGCAGATGAAAGCCTTGTATGTGGTGAGGAGCTCAGGTGTGCCAAGGAAGGACTTCGCACGACGGAGGATGCCCAGTCGGCAACTGGCTTTGGAGGCCATCTTGGAAATGTGGTTTTCCCAGGAAAGATCATGGCAGATAGTGAGACCCAAAAGCTTGATTGACAGAACTTCTTGGAGAGGATTATTCAGAAAGTAGATGGGAGGTTTGTCCAGTCGGTCTTTTCAGAGAGACATCGTAAGATTGTGAGATTTGTCAGGATTGAAAGACATGTTCCACTTGTTTGCCCAGTCTGTGATTTTGTCCAGGACTGCAGAGAGTGAGGAGGCTGCAGACTGCCGATCTGAGGGATGAGGAATGGAGCGGCAGAGAGTGGAGTCATCAGCAAAGAGATAGAGAGGATTTTCAAGAGAGTCAGAGAGATCATTGATGAAGACCAGAAAAAGCACAGGGCCCAGTACACTGCCTTGGGGAACTCCAGCCTGAACAGGAAGAGGAGATGAGAGAAACCCATTCAGGGCCACACGTTGACTACGACTAGAGAGGAAGTCCGCCAGCCATGCGTGGAGATTTCCATGGATACCAAAGGAGGAGGGTTTGGTGAGCAGAGCGGGATGCCAGACCGTATCAAAGGCACATGATATGTCGAGGGAGACAGCTCTAATTTCCTGTTTGGCATTGAGGACCTCCATCCATTGTTGAGACAGAAGAAGCAGCATGTCCAGAGTAGAGTGACCTGGTCTGAAACCAAATTGATGATCAGAGATCAAGCCATTGGAGAAGAGGAAAGATTTCATATCCAAAGCAATGATGGATTCCATGACTTTGCTGATAATTGGGAGAGGCTGATTGGTCTGTAGTTGCTAGGATCTGTTTTTGCACCTTTTTTGTGCAAAGCGGTGATGTTGGCTGATTTCCAAGCAGATGGCAGTTGACCTTGAGCAAAAGAGAGGGTGAAGAGAACAGAGAGAGGGAGTGAAAGAGCGGAAGAACAGGATTTTAGGACCCGTGGGCTGATGCCGTCAGGTCCAGTTGCAGAATCAGAGTCGAGGGTTGACAGAAACTTTTCCACCTTGTCAGGAGGAAAGGACACGGAGTCCAGGAGCAGCTGGGTACGACTGGGTATGGTGGGTACAGAGAGGGATGGGTTTGGGACACAAGATTTAGAGGCAAACAATGGACAGAAAACACTGGACAGGACAGAAACAATGAACAAATAATGGACAGAGTGTATGAAAAAGGGGTATGTTTAGTATGTGGCTCTAACAAGTGCCAATTCATTTCTAAGAATAAAAGTGGGGTAGATATCCAAAAGTTTTTGTCAGGGAGTAAATTTGTGTCAGGGAGTCCGGGAGTTCTCAGCAATGGGTAGCTTTAATTCAGGATATTGTAGATAATTACAATAATACAGTTCATTCATCAACAAAATCAAAACCATTGGAAACATTTACAAAATTAGAATATGAAAAGCATATTAATTTGAGAAAACCCTAATTCAAAGTTGGTGATATTGTAAGAATATACAGATGGAAAAGTCATTTTGAGAAAGGTTATAAAAAGAAATGGCCGAATGAACTTTTTAAAATCGTTGATGTAATGGACACAGTTCCTTGGATTTATAAATTATATGATATGAATGGGGAAGAAATCTTGGGTTCATTTTATTCACACGAATTACAAAAGACACAAATAAGCAGATAATGCTCTTGAAAGCAATGGGTTGGCACTTCACAATCCTCTGTACACCGTGGGAATTTATAATGAGAAATAACGCGCTCAGATTTATAATTTTATATTTTAATATATAAACTATAAATTATTAAAAAATGAATATACAGCCATTTTTTCTAGAATGCAGTTTTGAAAGAAATGATCAATGTAAGAAGAATTTTTTCCAAGATTTGGCAATTGGGAAACGGGGGTTAATATTCAATCGTAAAAAAAGAAAGAAATTATATTAACACCAAACGGGGAATTCTTCATTCCTATAAAAATATTTCAAGAGGATAAATTGTCGTTTGAAAAGTTATTCTTTTGGTGAAACTAAATATTTTCAACTAGAACAGAAAATTCAAGCCTATAAGAAAAATATTACCATAAAAGATAAAATTATAATTTTTTTTAATTTTATTCATACTTTGAATATTCAAACTAACCAAAATTTAGAAGTAATATATAATACATTACTCATTATACCTCTCCTTAACCTCGATGTTCTGTCAATAACCAAAATAGGTCTAGCTAATTTTCAAATACCAATGGTTAAAAAATATTTAGATCTATAATTATCTACACACACGTGGCATGAGTGAGGAGGACCTGGGAAAATTGAAAAAATATATATATATATATTTAAATACAAACATAAAAATAAATAAAATGTGTATTGATATTATTAGCATCAATAATATAATTATTGAAAACTTTAAAACGGAATATGATACGTTCAATACTAAATTAAAAACTATTAAAAATTTAACTATTAAATATAATAAAACTAATAAAAATATTCAGCAAAATATTCAACAGGCCAAACTATTATTATAGAATATAAAATGGGAAAAATTGTTGTATATTATAGATACCAGATTTCTTATTCAAGAATATAAGAAAATTTTACATCAACTCGTATCACTATCAGAAAATAATAATCCTATTCTGGAAAAAAAGAAAATTATAATAAATAAATTTTTAATCATCAGTAAAGAAATTATGCGTGTAAAATCATGGAATATTTGTATTCCGTATAACGACGCACAATCTCATATTATTTGTACAAATTGTAACAATACAGATAAAAATAATTTTGAGATAAACGATACGACTGTTAAAATATGTTTCATGTGTAACACGCGACAAATGAGTATAGATACAAGTACGACTTATAAAGTTTATACGAGAGTAAACGTAATAGGAAAGTTTATTTATAATCGCGTTTCGCATTTTCAAGACTGTATAGCCCAATATCAAGGAAAATGATATTGTAAAATACCTGATAAGGTTTACCAGGTGTTAAATTAAAAATTTAACGCCTATAGACTTTTGATAAACGGTGAAGAAGATAATATAAAATACTCAAAGATTACCAAAACTCACATCATAATGTTTTTAAAAGAATTAAAATATACAAAATATTATGACAGTGTTAATTTAATATATATAACGTTAACGAAAAAGAAATTAGATAATATTTCTCATTTAGAGTATGATTTGGTTAAAGATTTAAAACAATTATTAAAATTATACGATGAAAAACATGGTAAAAATAAAGTTGAAGAATTAGATCGGAAATTTTTTATGAAGATACAATATTTATTCTTTCAGTTATGACGTAAGCAGAATCATAAATGTAATATTGAAGATTTTACGATTCTTAAAACTGTCGAAAGAAAACAATTTCACGATAAAATATGTAAGGGTTTATTTAACATATTAGGTTGGCCATTTACACCTACATTTTAATATCCGTTATTTATAACTTGAAATATTTCAATATTTATTTTTTGGGATGTGATTAATAAAAAAAAATTAAAAAAAATTGAAAATCGATTTTAGTATAAAGAATAATTTTTATTATGTAAATAGAAATGAATACAACATATTGCAATGTTTGTAAACGTGAATATAAATATTACAAAAAACACCTCCAAACCGACAAACACATTCAAACTTGTTCAGCTGATATCCCCAGGGGAGAAAAAATATAAATATATAAAAAGTCTAATGCAAGCATTAGCTTCAAAAACAACGACAGTACTGCCAGATTTCGAGGATGAGGAGAGGAAATTTAAATGAGAAAGTAGGGATAAAGAAGAAGGAAAAGATTATATGGTTGATGATGTTGGTGTTATTAACTTTCATTAGTTTTATTTGTAAATAAATGGAGGAGAGAGTGAAGACATTCCTGAGGATGCTATATGTTTGAACCAACATCAATTAAAAAAATGTATTAATCAGAAAAAAAATACACATATCACTTCATATTAACTCAACAGCGACATCTAGAGTCTAGATGTCAAATAGGGCTTATTAAATAAAAAATTGGAAATAAAATATAAAAATTGGGAAAATTATATAATTTTCAATTCTATAATTGAATTTTTTTGGGGAAATTAACTAATTAAAAAAAATAGAAAATTAAAAAAAAAAAGTAAATAATTATTTTTAGAAAATTTAAAAAAATTAGAATTAAATTGGAGAAATTGAAAATTAAATAAAAAAATTTGTAAAATTGAAAAAATTAGGAAAATTGAAAAATGAACCATGTTGAACCATAGTGGACCCTATTGAACCATGTTGAACCATGAACCATAGTCGGGGGCACAGTGAGCCAGAACCCCGCAAAACATACTACTGGGGTGAAAACATAACCTCCATCCACCTTTGGTGGCGGAGGTAAATGTGTTGAAAAACTGATCATTCTTAGTTACAGGCCAGTTAGCTTGCTTGCATTTAGTACAAGCAAGGTCATGCAATTTATTAACCATTGCAGTTGACAGTAAATCCTTGTTTTCTCCAACGGACAGATCTCACATCATCAGTTCAGTTTCAGAGCCGGTCATTATACCTTAGACAAGCTGCTTCTACTCTCTCATCATTGGATTGAAGCCCTCAATCTCAGATATGAAATCAGGGTCGTCTCTCCAGACATATCTCGAGCAGTTGATGCTGCCTGGCACCCTCTCTTTATCTCCAAACTTATGCTCATGCCATCTAAGGCCACCACCTCTCATTGTTCACTGACTTCCCCCACCTTTGTATTCAACATGTAGCTCTCCAAATATCGGGGATGCAAAAAAAAAATCTTCAAAATCACACACCAAGTTAGCTGTGTTAAATTGATGTGATTCTGATTATTTCAGAATATACCGTATATACCGGTGTATAATACGCACCCATGTATAGTACGCACCCCCAACTTCCACCCTCAAAAATAATAATAATATAATAATAATCGTTCATTTTCAGATTACAGTTGCGTGAATCTATGCATTTGTACACAAACTTTAAGTAGCACAAAATGAACATTTTGAAAGGAAAAAAAAAACCTCAAAATATTTAGCTATATGTAGTCAGTATTCTGTTATACACGCGTCAGTGTCCAGATGTGCATGCAATCGCGGGAACTTCTTTGCTTCATAGAAGAAAGGAGAGGGTAGAGAGATTATTAAAACATTCTTTATTGTGGAGTTGTGGCCCTGCAAAGGGCCGTTTGGGTGTGTGATGGGCTTTTCAGCTAAGCCAAGGAAATCCTCATCGTCGCTCTCCTCTTCGAAGACGGCATGCAAGTCCTCGTCTGGGTAGTACAGGTCACCATCGCTCTCGTTGTCGCTGTCACCGCCACTGGAAGCTCCCTCCTGCCAGATTATATCATCTTCGGCACCGTCCATGCTGTTAGAAATACAGCACTTGAGAAAGGCCCGCTTTATGATCGCTGGCGGCATTTCCTCCCACACCTTTACAATCCAGCCACAGATCGTCGGGAGGTCCGCCTTCCCCATTTGCCTGCTCTTTGTGTAACTCTTGTCCCCCTCCAACATCCAATTCGCCCAGCATCGCCGCATACCTTCTTTGAAGGGCTTATTGATGGCCATGTCGAGGGGTTGGAGTAGGGAAGTCATCCCGCCTGGGATGATGACGAGGTCCGTGTTGAAACGCCGGAGTAGCTCTTTGGTTTCTTCTGTCTTGTGACAGCGAAACGCATCCAGGACCAGCATACTCCGTCGTCGAGAAAGGCCACCATCCCGCCTACCCCACACCACTCCCAGCCAGTCCTGGACCAGGGCCAGATCCATCCAACCCTTCTGTTGGGCTCGAATGATGACACCGCTGGAAATTTGATCTTGGGTAGAGCTTTCCGCTTGAAGACGACATACAGTGGAAGCTTGCCCCCGTCAGCGGTGCAAGCTAGCATAATGGTGAAACATTCTTTTTCATGGCCGGTGGTCTTGACTGTGACGGTCCGCTCCCCCTTCACTCTGATGCTGGTCCCTTTTGGAATGTCGAAGGTTAGAGGGGTCTGGTCGGCATTTCCGATCCTGCTGAGTGGGTAGTTGTGCTCCCGGCGAAGCTTCATTATGAATGCCTGGAAGCACGTCGTTTTGTCAGCCGTATCATCGGGAAGATGCTGTGTGATGTGCGTGCGGCGTCGTACCGACAGATTATGGCGTTCCATAAATCTGTAGGCCCATGATGTGCTGGCCATGAAGTCTTCGATGTCTCCATCCAAAGTGAAGCTCCTTGCCTTCAGCCTGAGAGCAAGTGTAGAGATGGCGTGATCCTCTGCCCTCTTCTCCCGAACCAAGGCAATGACATGCTCCTCCAGCTGAGGCCACTTCGCCGATTTTCACCTGTTTGCCTTCTTCCTCCTCGGCATATCCTCTATGGAAGCCTTTGTTATTCGCCAGCAGCGCATGACAGACTCATTCACGCCGTGCTTCCTCCCAGCATCTTGGTTCCCAAACTCTCCTGCAGACTGGCAGATGGAGAGTTTGAACGCTGAAGTGTACGACCGCCTTGACATCTTGATCTTCTCTTCTCTGGAACCGGATAGAACGTATGAAGACGTTTCAGTCCGAGCTGACGTTTAGGGTAATCTGCCCTATAATTTCGGATTGCTACGCAATTGCAGTCGTAAAATAAAAGTCCTTCAAAATAAAAGACCTATGTGGCTTTTTAGAGTGGGAAAATCCGTTCTATTCACATTCCGGAAGCGGCGTTGCTTTGAGCGGCAAATCCATAGAAAGCACGTAATGGTACAAAACCCGTTTGCCCTTTTGGGGTGAACGAGCAGCAATGGTGGCCCTGCATGTTGGCGCAATTGTGCATGACGCAACGGGGGAAAACGTGCAACCGAGATTGCTTTTCGTAAAATACTTTTTTTCGTAAATGTATTGGAAAATTGACTTGTTTTGAAGCCGACTTTTTTTCTATCCCCATGTATAGTACGCACCCCCAACTTTTGACTTTTTCCGATAAAAAAAGTGCGTCTTATACACCGGTATATATGGTAATCAACTATTCCTTCATGTTTCCTTTGCTGAGTAGTGCATTTCACGGCAAAGACTCAACCATGTGCACCAAGGAGCTTTCAAAAGAAATCCGGGATAAAGTTGTGGAAAGTCACAGTTCAGGGGATGATTATAAAATATTTCAAATGCCTTGAATATCACTTGGATCACACTCAAGACAATCATTAAGTGGAAGGCGTATGGCACCACCAATATCCTGCCTAGATCAGGCTGTCCCCCCAAACAGGATGACCAAGCAACGAGGAGACTGATCAGAGAGGCCACCAAGAGGCCAATGGCAACTTTGAAAGAGCTACAGGCCTTTATGGCAAAGACTGGTCACTGTTTGCATTGACAAAAATATCCCAAGCACTTCACAAGTTTGGCTTGTATGTCAGGCAGGCTGACGTACAGCTGCCTGACGTACAGGCGTACAGCTGCCTGACTTCTTGCCATCCTACTACACGGTAGGGTGGCAAGAAGGAAGCCATTACTCAAAAAAGCCCACCTTGAGTTCCCTTTGAGGTATGCAAAAAAAAGCCACTCCGGAGATTCTGAAGCCATGTGGCAAAAGGTTTTGTAGTCTGACGAAACATTTTGGACTAAATGCAAAACGTTGTTTGGTGCAAGCCCAACACAACACTTCAGCCAAAGAACACCATCTCTACTGTGAAGCATAGTGGTTGCAGCATCATGTTATGGGGATGCTTCTCAACAGCAGGGATCAGGGCACTTGTCAGGATAGAAGGGAAAATGGATAGAGCAAAATACCGAAAACAATCCCCAAGGGAAACCTGCTCCCTCTGCAAGAAAGCTGAAATTGGGATGGAAGTTCAGCTTTCAGCATGACAACGACCCAAAGCACACAACCAAAGCCACACTGGAGTGGCTAAGGAACAAAAAGATAAATGCCCTTGAGTGGCCCTTGAGTCAGAGCCCCAATCTAAAAGCAAATTGAAAATCTCTGGCATGACTTGAAGATTGCTGTCCATCAAAGCTCCCCACACAAATTCACTGAGCTTGAACAGTTTTGTACGAAGAATAGGCAAATATTGACCAATCAATGTGTGCAAAGTTGGTAAAGGCATATCCCAAGAGACTCACAGCTGTAATTGCTGCGAAAGGTACTCCAACCAAGTTTTAACTCAGGGGGGTGGACACTTATCCAACCACGATATTGTCATGCAACTCCAATTAACATCAAAGTTGCGGATAGCCTAAACGGTCTTATTCGGAGGCAACTATCCAAACACAGATTCGGCTATGGCCGCGCGGGAGGAAGAAGAGAAATGGAGGCTGCGACGAAAGCACTTAACTGCAGCACGCCGGTGTAGCTCCGGTCCTGTGAGAGGAAATTAACTGAAGCGGCACAGGTTTGAATGGGAAAGGAAAATAATACAAGGGTTTATTCGGGAAAAGCAAAGACAGTGAAAAAGCACGCGCCGGTAATAAAATAAGGTAGCTAAATCAGGATCCCGCACTCCAGACCTCAAATACAAGACGGGGGATTAGGAATTAAAGAAAAGAACACGTCACGTCGTGTACAGTGTATGCAGAGCTCGGCCTTATCTTGTCTTTGTCGTCTTGGTGGCTGCCGTCCAACACCGCTCCTTCCGCCCCGATCGCACACCACGAGGTCCCTCACTCCCAGTCCGACAAGGCCTCGCTCCAAGCGCCACACGTCCCACGCAGGCTAGCGGCTCCACACGAGGTCGACTCGGACCAATGTACTGACGCGTCTCAAACCCAACTGCTCAAAACGGACTCGGGCTCTGCACTCAAACTGCGCACTGCTTGGGCTCTCTGCGCTCAAGTTGTACTATTGATCCAACTGCCAGCAAAAGTGTCCGATGCTCACTCAGCTCGTGCTGAACTCTCTCTTTTTTTTTTTTTTTTTTTTTTTTAATACAAGATCGAGGCTCGTGAAAGAGCGAACATTAATCACACAGAAAGACAAACCGACACATAAAACATATAACATCGGGAGCGGTAGACAAGATGGGGAGAGAGGGGGAAGGACACAAACACAACATTTGAGAGCAGGGACCGAGAGACATGGAGACATCGAGAGATCTGAGAGAGGGCGAGGGCTTTGGGGGGGGGGGGGCATGGGAAGGGGGTGGTGGGAGAGGTATAAAACATATGGACACTGCCAGGACTTCCAGGAAAGAAGTTGGAATTTCAAACAAGGTGGATCTGGGGTGAATTAGCGGGTGTAGAAAAGTTCAAGGTTTTGGATGGGGGAAGATAAGAGATGGTGGTGAACAGCTGTTTTAAAGACCTGGAGGGAGGAGTGGGATTGAAGGGAGTGAGGGAGTTTGTTCCAGAGGCGGGAGAAAAGAGGAATGAAAGAGTGAAGGTGAGCAGAGAGCCGAGATTTCGGCAGTTTAACCATCAGAGGGTTGCTGGCAGATCTTGTGCGACCTGTAGGAATATTTGGGGGACAGAGCACAGAGAGAGCTGGGGGTGCAAGGCCGGAGAGGAGTCGGTAGAAGACAGAAAGACCACCTACCTGCCTGCGGTGAGTGAGTGAAAGGCCCTCAGAGATAGCTTCATCGCGGGAGATTCCAATAATTCTGAAAGCTTTGGTTTCAACAGCGTGAAGCCGAGCTAGGTGTGAGGCAGGAGCACCGGCCCAGAGGGGAGAACAGTATTCCATTGAGCTGCGGATGAAAGCCTTGTATGTGGTGAGGAGCTCAGGTGTGCCGAGGAAGGACTTCGCACGACGGAGGATGCCCAGTCGGCGACTGGCTTTGGAGGCCAGCTTGGAAATGTGGTTTTCCCAAGAAAGATCATGGCAGATAGTGAGACCCAAAATCTTGAGCGACAGAACTTCTTGGAGAGGATTGTTGAGAAAGTAGATGGGAGGGTTGTCCAGTCGATCTTTTCGGAGAGACATAGTAAGAGTGTGAGATTTGTCAGGATTGAAAGACATGTTCCACTTGTTTGACCAGTCTGTGATTTTGTCCAGGTCTTCAGAGAGTGAGGAGGCAGCAGACTGCCGATCTGAGGGAAGAGGAATGGAGCGGCAGAGAGTGGAGTCATCAGCAAAGAGATAGAGAGGATTTTCGAGAGAGTCAGAGAGATCATTGATGAAGACCAGAAAAAGCACGGGGCCCAGAACACTGCCTTGGGGAACTCCAGCCTGAACAGGAAGAGGAGATGAGAGAAACCCATTCAGGGCCACACGTTGACGACGACTAGAGAGGAAGTCCGCCAGCCATGCGTGGAGATTTCCATGGATACCAAAGGAGGAGAGTTTGGTGAGCAGAGCGGGGTGCCAGACCGTGTCGAAGGCACGTGATATGTCGAGGGAGACAGCTCTAATTTCCTGTTTGGCATTGAGGACCTCCATCCATTGTTGAGACAGCAGAAGCAGCATGTCCAGAGTAGAGTGACCTGGTCTGAAACCAAATTGATGATCAGAGATCAAGCCATTGGAGAAGAGGAAAGATTTCATATCCGAAGCAATGATGGATTCCATGACTTTGCTGATAATTGGGAGAAGGCTGATTGGTCTGTAGTTGCTAGGATCTGTTTTTGCACCTTTTTTGTGCGAAGCGGTGATGTTGGCTGATTTCCAAGCAGATGGCAGTTGACCTTGAGCAAAAGAGAGGGTGAAGAGAACAGAGAGAGGGTGAGATAGAGCAGCAGAGCAGGATTTTAGGACCCGTGGGCTGATGCCGTCGGGTCCAGTTGCAGAATCAGAGTCGAGGGTTGACAGAAGCTTTTCCACCTTGTCAGGAGGAAAGGACACGGAGTCCAGGAGCAGCAGGGTACGACTGGGTATGGTGGGTACAGAGAGGGATGGGTTTGGGACACAAGATTTAGAGGCAAACACAGAGTTGAGGCATTCAGCTTTTTCACGTGCGGAGTCAGCTGTGTAGCCATTTGAGGTAAGGGAGGGGATGGAGGGGGAACAAACACCAGAAACGGATTTGACCAGACGCCACCAGGATTTGGAAGAGGGAGACAGATAAGAGAGTTCGGTCTTGAGAACGGAGAGATATTGTTTCCTGGCTCTCCTGAGGGTGGACACACACTTGTTTTGGGCTTTGTGAAAGGAAATGAGATTTCCTTCCGTTGGATTTGCTTTCCAGGAGACGAAGGCAAGTTGTTTCTGGGCAACAGCCTCACCACAAGATTCCGTGTACCATGGACGGGAGGAAGGGTATGACAACTGAAGACGAGATGGGATAAATCTGTGCATGAGAGAGAGCAATTTACTTTGGAAGAATTCCCAGGATGAGTTGATGTCAGAGGTGGTAGAGATGGGAGACCAGTCCAGATGATTGATGGCTGCTTGAAGACCGTGCCAGTTGGCCTGAGTGAAATGCCAGACTCGTCGACGCTGAGCAGGCTCCCTGAGGATGGTCAGAGAGATGTCCACTTTAACAAGGACATGATCAGATGATTCGACCGGAGCAGAAGAAGAGCAGCAGACATTTTCAGGGAAGTTAGTCATAACCAAGTCCAGAAGAGAAGATGTTCCGTTGACTGAGATCCGGGTCGGGAAATTGACAGATTGTGTCAGTCCCAGTGAGTCGCAGAAGTCCTTTGCTGAGGAGCCATGGCTGGTGAGAGAGGTACCCACACCCAGCCAACTGGCATGATGACAGTTGAAATCACCACATATGAGGAAGAGAGAGTTGGGATGAGTAGATAGAAGTTGGTCCATATCATCAGACAGCGAGATGTAGATGGAGTCATCACTGTTTGGTGGACCGTACAACACACATATGAACAAGAGGTGGGAGCGAAGGGGAAGCCGTAGCCAGAGGTATTCCTGGGGGTGAGGTGGAGAGAGTGCAGTGCAGGGCGAGTGAGGAAGAGAGTTTTTGATAAAGATAGCAACCCCGCCTCCAGGACGAGGCTCAGGTCTATCATACCGGAGGAGGGAGTAGCCCGGGAGAGATACTATGGAATCAGAGACATCATAAAGGAGGAAAGTTTCTGTTAAGCAGATCACGTCTGGTTTGACAGAAGCAACCTGTATGGAGAGATCAGTTAAGTTTGAACGAAGGCCCCGGATGTTTGAGGTCCATACCGTTAATGAAGAGGAAGGGGGAGCATCAGATACAGAACAGGGGGGAGGAGGGGTAGGGTAAGATGTGGAAGAGGTGGAAGAGATAGGGAGAGCTGTTGAAGGTGTGTCAGAGATTTCAGAATAGCTCGGAGAAAGGGAAGGATGGGGCGGACAAAAGGTTTGATGGTGATTGGGTGAGCCACAATGAGGTGTTATTTGAGGAGGGGGAAGAGCGAGGCAGAAGGTTGGGGGAGATGGAGGTGAGAGTTTGAAGGGGGAAGAAGCGGGGAGGACGCTTTGAGGAGGGGAAGTGAGAGGGGGGAAATTGAGAAGCAATGAGGGTGGGGAGATTTGAAGGGGAGGGGTGAGGGGGGAGTTTGGGAGGGAAGGGACAAGGGGAGGGATTTGAAAGGGATGGGATATGGGGGAGATTTGGAGGGGAGGGGTGAGGCAGGAGTCTAGGAGGGGAGGGGCGAGGGGGCGTCTTGGCGGGGAGGGGTGAGGGGGTAGTTTAGGAGGGAGGGGGCAAGGGGGGAGATTTGAAAGGGATGGGTGATGGGGAAGATTTGGAGGGGAGGGGTGATGGGGAAGATTTGGAGGGGAGGGGTTATGGGGAAGATTTGGAGGGGAGGGGTGAGATTGGATTTTTGAAAATGTACGATTTATGGGAAACGAACATTTATTGCAAAATGAGTTTCTTGTGACCTTCGAGTTAAAAATACGTTTAAGGACGCTGGATGGAGGATGGAGTGCAGGAGAGTTTAGGGAATGTAGAAAAAAGGCACTATAGGAGATGGATATTTTTTTTGGGATGAATTGATTTGGTGAGCAAGTCGAAAGCAGCCTTTTAAAGAAGAAGAAGAAAAAGGTGTTATAAAATATGATGGAATACATAACTTGAGGGGAAAGTGTAAACATTGAAGGTTAATGAGTGAAAACTATCTGGGGAAATGGGCGAGAAACACGTGGTCGAAGAACGAACGAACGAATAAGAATGAATAAACGAATGAGAACAGAGAAGGAAATGTTTTTTTTTTTGTTTTTTTTTTTGAGTTGAGATTTACACAAGGAAGTAGGCTATGGGTGAAAAGACTGGGAATACAGAGAACGAAAGTTATTGGATCACAAACGACGGACCGCTGAGAGAAAAACAAAGCCTCAAGGTTGTACAGTGCACACTGTACAAGGCCTCAATACACGACACGGCAAACAGACGATCAATTTATGAAAGATAAACACCGAGAAACAACCAAAGTTGCACACAATAACTTCACACACCGAAAGATAAATACAGTTTCGACAAAATACAATTGTGAACAGACTTAACTTCGAAAAACGTAGGGAGGGATCTACTCCTGGATCATCCCAACTCTTGACTTGGGTCAGCACACCTCCAAACTGCACTTAACTGCAGAACTCTTCTCAACTCTACTTGACTGCCGTCTCATCTCAACTGCCGAAAATGACGTCCTGCCCTCGGTAATATCTCCGGCCTATAACGTCACATTAGCACACTGCTCTGCCAATCAGAGCCTCCCACGACTCACCGGCTCGTCCAGGTCACGCCCACTGCGTCGCTCCAACTCTCCCCACTCCTGCTCCTCGGTCATAGCACGTGCTATGCGAGGTGGGTAGGCCTTTCGGAGGTGTAAATGGTGGCGGCCATTTGTGGCGGTGTTCCAGCCCGATTTCTTCCTAAGTCATGTCAGAGGGAAGGGCGTCATTTAGTGTTGTACTAAAGGTCCTAACTAATGTTTATGTGGTTTGCAGTGCCATAATGGACAAAGGTTTGATGACCAGGTTGGACTCACCGGGGCGTTATCTTTAATCCCTAACTACTTAACACTCGAATCTCCTGGTAGATCCACAATCATACATATTATCCCGACAAACGCCTAAACATGAAGAACTTATTACAGTTAGATTCCCTATCGCGACAGTCGAATACTTACCTATACAGATCTACCTGGCTCTAGATATTGCTTTACCCCCCAGACATACAAAAATCTAGTTTTGTATTTTTAAATTAATTTTCTGAAATTTGTGGAATTTGTTTTTCACTTCGAAGTTGTGGGTTACGATGTGTAAATAAAGGTGGGAAAAGTCTGATTTAATGCATTTTAATTCCAGGCTACAGGGCAGCAAAATGTGAAAAATTTGAAAGGGGTTGTAGACTTTTTATAAGCACTGTATATACTAGGGCATGCCCGTACTATATATATATCTAAAATTATATCCCTCCCCTCTATTTACATGAAATGGTTTGGTCCAAAGCGAACGGCTTGCGAGTACGGTGACAACCCCCCCCTCTATTTACATGAAATGGTTTGGTCCAAAGCGAACGGCTTGCGGAGTTTGGTAAAGACAAATCGCAGTTACGATGAATCGCAAATTAGTTTTAATTAGTTTTAAAACATAGTTTAACGGCAACATAGTTTGCCAACGTGAAATAAATGAATACGCTCTCAAATGTGCCGTCCGAGGCAGAGTCTGTTCACCACGTTCGGCACACGTGATAGCTCGCTGCTCTCTGATTGGTTGAATCGTTTTTTGGACATAGCTCGGTAACTACTTCTCCGATTAATATGAAACCTTGAAAAGGCACATCCTCGGGTCCCCAGCAATATACCTGGCAAGTTTAAAGTATATCGGACCCGTGGTTGTCGAGAAACAGCGGTCACAGACATACAGACATACAGAGATTACTGGAATTATAGATAGATGCAAAAAGGCACCTCCTGGCATTAATGGTGAGCACCAGCCACAGATTACGTCTCACATGGTATAAACTGCATAATCCTCATTATGGGGTATTATTTGTAGATTTGTTGAAAGAAATATAAGCCAAAACCAAAAATTTAAGCCATTTTAAATTCAGGTTGTAAAACAACAAAATGTGAAAAAGTCAAAGGGTATGAATACTTTCTGAAGGCACTGTATGTGTATATATACTGTTCCGATTTTATTTTTAGGAGGACTTTTGCTCTGCTTTTTATCATTGGACTCCATCCACCTTAAATACTGTCGTGTGACTACACTTTGTGGTGAACACCGTAGGGTAGCACGGATGACTAAACAAGCTTTAACATGCCGAGGCGTTCAGTTCAATGGCGTAGTTAATACGCGTGGGGAGCAAACGGGGGGGAGAGAGAAACCGGAGCCTTACCTTCACTGATCCCCTGATGTCATTGACCCTGTAATAAATAACCTCACACAAAACGGAATTAAAATGCACAAAAATAAACAGGGTTATTAAATAAAATTCCGGTAACAAGGGAAATGCACGATCAATAAAAGTAAAATCCTAAATGGGACGCCCCACATACAGACCCAAAGACAGACGAAAGGGAAGGATAACTGCAAATAACTATGCGTCTGTGTGTACTAAACTCTGAAATCTCCTTAATCTCGTCAGGATCATCCAGCCCCCGCCCTCCCCCGGCCCTCCCCCTGAGCGTGCAGTCCGGACACGGCTCTTGTTTTGGTGGGAAAAAGGCCTCTACGCCCTCGTTCACTAGGCCACGCTCGCTGGTGCTAAACAGGCCTTACGCGCAAAGCGATCGGCAGGTGTGCAGCCTGCTCTTCCACGCCGTGCTCGTCCACCTGTCCTCTGCACAGAGACCCGCAGTTCCTGGGCTGTGGCTCTTCCTCCGCACAACCATCAGCAAGATTCCGGAACACGGCCGTCAGCAATAAAGCTTCCACGATGAGAGAAGCAGGAGCGAGCAAGGGGGAAGGAAGAGAATACGCCGGCACACAACCGTTCACTGCCAGACCAAAACCGAGAAGGAAAATGCACAACCGTTTACTATAGTCAGGGCCCTTAGGGATATTTTGGGGTCGTTTGGTTCAAATTCTTCCAAAAGCACCAAATTTGGCCCAGATGTTGCCCATGCCATACTCTTTAGATTTTTGACGGGCGCCAAGACGGGCGCCCCCCCCCCGGGGGCCCCATATTGGCGAAATACTAAATGGCCGCCACCCGGATTAGAGGAAAATCAGTTAAATAACCAAAAGGGTTGGAATCATGTATGATACCACTTTTCAGGGGTTTTCGAGGTCGAGGAATCCAATTATGATGTTATTTTGATGATTCGAGGTCAAGGTCAACCCTCAAGGTCATCTTAAAGGTCATTTTTGTGTCAAACATGTCGGTTTTTTAGTTTTTTGTCAAGATTTACGCGAGGTTCACCATTTTATGTTTCTGGGTTGGGTAATCGAACTCTGACCTTATTTTTGACAATTAGAGGAAATATTTACATGTCTATTTCCTAATTTTCAGGCATATGCAGTTCATCAGTCTAATTACAAAGGTACGGATTTTGATGTTTTATGAACTGTATGCCATATCCTTGTGTTTAATTTTTGTGCGATCATGATCCGGGTTCATGTATACATGATTGTATACATGTCATAAATATGACGTCATAGGTCATGTGACCTGGCGGCCATATTGGATTTTATGAAAACCTTAAAAATGGATCCCTGCCTTCATTTTTCGATCGATTCATTTTGAACTTTGACCACTTATAGTACGTCATGTGATTGGATGCATATCCTAATTATGACGTCATAGGTCAGGTGACATGACGGGATGGACCGGTATGGTCCCTGGATCATACCGCCCTTGGCGCCCGTCAAAAATCGAAAGAGTATGGCATGGGCAACATCTGCGCCAAATTTGATGCTTTTGGAAGAATTTGAACCAAAATATCCCTGAGGGCCCTGACTACTATGACATCTAGAATGATAGAGAAAAATGTCCACCGCTCCAACTCTTTTTACACGTGGCTCTGACGTCATCCGTGCCTGCTTCACCAATCAGCGAGTGCCACCTCTTTGTAGTCCATCTCTGCTCCTATCAGCAAGTCCCATCTTACCCGGGCTTGTGCCAATCAAATCCCCCCGCCAAATCACCGCTCCTCCGGGTGTGGCCTCATGGATCTTTCACCCTGTGTGCTGCCAAAGTCAGGGTAATCCACGGTTGGGTTTGTTCTGGGTTTCCTGTTAGTTTTATTATTAGTGGTGTTTAATGGACGATTTTGGCTCGTGTAAAGTGCGGTGTCATAAGGAACAAAGGTATAGATTACAGAGGTATTTACAAATGGAATTAATTTACCCATAATCCCTGAGCTAATTAACAAGCCCCACCCCTCGTGATGGGGCTGAATATACAAACTTAACCCGACAGTCCGGTCTAATACAAAGTCCCTACTTATTACATAGGGTGGTTCTTCTTCTTTATCACGACATACGAAGCATGCTAGTTTATGCAAATCTACCTGGTTCTAAGTTATCACTACTCCCTACAAACATAACAATACTTCAACTACAGTATAACGGGGTAGAATTTCATTTGACCGGCTCCTTCCTTGCATGTTATTGCAGAAGCACAATCGTCTCCAGTTGTTTTGACGCCTTTTTTTTTGAAGAAACGCCCCCTGTGATTGCTCTGGTTGGCTGCAGTCTTAGTTCCTCTGCTGATCTTTCCTGTCCACAAGAAAATATTTTCCACCTCACTTTTTATGTGAATAATCTGAGTGGACTTGGGCACAGAAACAAAATGTCAGAATATCTCTTACCCAATTTTACAGCAACAATGTTACCGATGTTTGGCCACCCAAATAACCTTGAAAATAGTGACTGATGAAAGAAAGCTATATATACCCACCTCCCAACTGAAGCATCTATACACCTTTTGTTTCCACACAGAATTTGTATTTGGCTCTTGATGTTAGGTAGTTATGATTTGGTGATGTGCTCAAAGCAATTCTATGATGGCCTGTTCTTCTGCAAATCCAACTCTGACCTTATCATGAGAGAGGAAGTATTATCTCACATTGACAAATAAAGTTTTGTTTTGAAACAAAAATGAAAAAGTTAAGTGACAGGATGTTGGTCTGGCATGATGGTACCGAGATGGCACGTTTACCTTAGAGTTGTTTGATCAGGCGTATGGGTCTTGACCAGACTACTGTAGTCAGATTTGTGGTTCATAAACAGGACCTTGAACAACAAAGTGTGCCAACCTACAGGGGACATTAAACTTGGCACCTGTCCACTAGCTTTCAGTGCTGGACCCTTAAGATGCCATAGAAACTTTCAACATAGACTGGCCAATATCCAGAAATTTCTGCTATAATCGAACCTACAAGGGGCACTGGAGCCACTGCACAGGCATGCTCCATTGCAATTATTCTAACCAGTAGCCGAGTTATGCACATGAGAGAAGACAGAGACAAAAACTTTTGTTTCTTTGCTGATCAGTCCATGTGAGATTTAATCCTCTCGTTCACAAAAAAAAAAAAAAACTTTTGTGGGGAATAGGTTTCTTGCAATGGTTGGTGACAAATTAGAAAACATTGTGTAAAGGTAACCAGTGTGTCTAATAAGTGAAAACGATAAATTTGTCAACAGTTATGATTCTACCTTTTGCTTGTGAGTTCATGCTTTGGTTGTGTTTGATGGATACAGGTAAGCTATGCATCATCTTGCAAATGCTTAAGTGATAAATCACAGTTCCCATCCTTTTTACGCACTCTCCCAAATGCTAAAAATGAAGCCACAGCACTGGCATTTCTCGTGCAACATTTCACTTGGCTCTATGTTGGTGTAATAGCAGTTGATGATGATTATGGACGTCCCGCTGCTGCTCAGTTTGTGGGGGAAGCAGAACAAAATGGTGTTTGCATTGCATTCCGGGAAGTTCTTCCTCAGGTTAAAGATCCAGAAGCAATTTTTCTCCTTGGTAAGATTTGTATTAACTACACAACCAATATTAAGTTGATTATATGCGCTATTGTAAATGTATGAGTTTGTTGTGTGTTTACAACTGGATCCTCGTCTTCACCAATGCATAGCACCAAACCGTCCCTTGAGATCTGTCTGCTTTAGGGAAAACTAGTTAAGGTTAGTCATTGAGAATCTGCTACTGGATGATAGAGAATGTCTGAGTCCTTAAAATACATATAAGCTGTTCTGGCTTCTGGGGCAGATGAGTAGATTTGATATTTTATTCTGCAAGGAAAGCAGGTTTGCACAGCCTCATTGAGGGCTCTCAGCACTGGTTTTATGCGCACTGAATACATTGCCGGATTAACCATTAGGCAGACAAGGCATGGGCCTTAGGGCCAGCCAAAAATTCGGACCACAAAAATGGACAAGCAGTTTTCGTCAATTTTTATTATTTTAAACAAATTATTTCTAATTTCTGTCCCTGCCAGGGTGAGTCCCTGCCACCAATTGCTCAGGAGAACGCTCATTTTCGCAGCTAAAGAGAATCAAAGATGTGAAGCGTTCTACCATGCATCAACAGCGTCTTGGTGCGTTGGCTCTTTTGTGCATTGAAAGTGATTTGCTCCGAGAACTGGACTTCAGTTCCGTAATTGAAGAGTTTGCAGTTGGAAACGCACGCAGGGTTACAATCTAAGGTCTAGTAAACTGTAAAGCAAAGTGCCAAATCTGTGCGTGTTTTGTCATGCACATATTCATACACTGCAAATTGTATAGACTAAACTACAGACTTGGCATTTAATATGGAATATTTTTTTGTGGGGGTTAACTTACTTTTCAAGATGTCTTAGAACCAAAAGTTCATTGGAATTATGTTGAAATTATTCTCGATATTGTTAATGTGACCTTTAAAAGAAACAAAAACCACATTTGACATAAAGAAACAAAAACCACATTTGACATTTCGAAACAAATAAATTGATCCTTGAAAGTGATGTAAACTGATATCGAACTCAATTCATGGACAGTACTGTGTTAAACTTCTGTACGTTTTCCAGAAGTATCTCTTTATTTTGCACATTAGCCAAAAATTTATTTAACAAAAACAAAAGTTAAAATACGACTGGGATTACGGACAGTAAAATTACAGTTCAGTACTTCGCGTAACCCCCACGAGCATTCAGGAGAGCACGTACACGTTGAGGCATGCTGTTCACGAGATTTGCCAAGGTTTGGACAGGAATCGCTTGCCATGCAGTGACAATAGCCCGCTGCAATTCACGCACAGAGGTCGGCTGCTGGTCCAAGTGGTCGATTTGACGCGTTAATTCTGCCCAAAAGTTCTCTATCGGATTCATATCCGGGGACATGGCAGGCCACTCCATATGCTCTACACCACGGTCAGCAAGAAAGTGTTGGATCATGCGAGCACGATGGGGCCGTGCATTGTCCTCTTGGAAGACAAAGTTTCCTCGAAAGGCTGCACGAGCAAATGGAAGCAATGTTTCTTCAAGAATGGCCCTGTACTTGAACTGGTTCAGGTTTCCATTCAGAACAACCAGGTCAGTTTTGCCCCCTGCATGAAAAGCAGCCCAAACGGTCACCCCACCACCTCCAGCTTGGACTCTTGGCACTATACAATCTTTGTTGTAGGCTTCATGCACTTGTCTGCGCACTCGGACGCGGCCATCTTGACGATAGACCAGAAATTTAGACTTGTCACTGAAGATCACGTGATTCCAGTGTCCTAGCTGCCATTGACGGTGCTCTCTGGCCCACTGCAATCGACGCTGGCAGTGTTGTCTGGTCAGGCATGGCTTTCTCAGGGGACGCCTGGCACGATAGCTTGCTTGAACCAGTCGTTGGTTGACTAGCCTTCTGGATACAGGCACATTTTTCAGTTGCTGCCACTCAGCCCTAAGCCGATTAGCTGACTTGGTATGGCCATTGCGGACTAACCGGTGCAGCTGGCGATCATCCCTCCTTGTGATTCTGTGGGGACGTCCTGACCTTGGTATTGGAGTAGGGACACCCCTCTGAGCATTTCGTTTCAGGATCTTTGACACTTGACCTTGAGTGATGCCATACTGCTGAGCAATAGCATGCTGTTTCATGCCGTAATTTCGTAAAGCCACCACCCCATGACAAACAGCATTGGCTAGTTGACGGACCATCTCCAGAGGAAGCGGCAATAACTTTTGGAGACGTGCAGCAGTTGTTTTCCACTAATACAGAACGCAACAACCCTTGTATACCCGGCTGTGAAGCCAATCGTCAAATGCACCTGTCCGTACATTTTGCCACGCCACCTGTGATATAATCCTGTTGTTGACTTCTTGCTGCGACAGACAATCAGTGACATGGTTCTTTTAACAAATAAATCACCAAAGTGTAAAAGAAACTCACCAGATTGATATACTGAGTTAAGAAAGTATACCCAAGTCAAGAAAATAAATATATTCCATATTAAATGCCAAGTCTGTAGTTTGAAAGTAGTTTCTTTTCACATTAAATATTTGTCTTTTTTTGTATTAAATATTTTGTTCATGAATCAGTACATCTTTTGTCTGGGGTCCATTTCCATGAGCCCGAGATCTAATTTAAATTGTTCTGGCCATTCTCTAAAATTTCAAAATGTGCCTTAGGGCCAGCCGAGGCTTAATCCAGCACTGACTGAATAGCTATGGATTTCCGGCTTAATGCGAGTTTGGAGGTGATAAGGTTGGAAGACTCGAGCAAATGGGCCATGTGATTCTAATTTCATGATACTTAGCATGCTACACTCATCCAAATGATGAGTATTCTTAATTTGTCCCACACTAGTTTAATTTCACCCAGGAATAACCAATTTTTTTGTAAAAGAGTGAAGGTTGATGGAGGAGCTGGAACACTGAACAGATCAGGACACAACAGAACAAAACAAACTGTGGAGAGAGGGTGGAAACAGCAATACCAGAGTTGAAGGACAAAATCGAGGGGTACATAGACAAGCAAAGGGCATGGGGAGGAATGAAAATGATGGGTAGGGGAGGACGCATGGGGTGGACAAGATGGATATTTGGAAGGAGGTGAGCTTGGGGATTGGATGGGCTAAAGGTTGTAGAAAATATCATGATTTTTGGCAGGCATCACCTCTGGATTACTCAGAGGATGGCGTGTCATTGGGAGACAATGATCGCCAGTCGCTCCAGAACGTCCTACAGGATCCCACGCCCAGATTCGTGTTACCATATGCAAAAGCCTAAGTGGGAGTGGGTACCATGCCCCCTCGGTTACGTAAAATAACAGTCAGTTGACCAAGCGGAACAAATGTTATGTATCCACATCTGAGATTGAACTTTGATAACAACTCCGAGCTGGCTAAATGCCTCATCAGTCTTATGTAACCATCAGAACGGACAGAATAAGTCAAGGCAATGTTTATTAAAGAAATGACGGTTGCTGGCAGTAACAAAATTCATGTATTTACAATGGCAGGAAAAACAGGTATTCACAGGCAGAGAAAATGATGCAATGGCATATATGTTCAACAATTACACGTGTATTCATCAGAAACAAAACATTCACTCATCCTCTACGAAACAGACCCACACTTGGAATCTTATCTTCAATGACTTAACACAATACAGTACATATGCTGGTATCATGCATCCGATGTGAAAGGGAAAGATGGATGATTGGCAAAGAATGATGGGACAAATGATTGGCGATGAAGATGAGTTGGGATTGAAGAGAAATAGATGGGGACAGATGGATACCAATCACACATTACACTTAATGACTCTGGCTCCCATGTCCTGATTGAAATTGGGACCCTCCATGCTCACTTCCCTCCTGTACCCTGTATCGCCGCGGCACTGGTGTTTCCCTGTGTAGTGACGTAACTCACGACATGTATCTTATGTGTCTCCTGACAGTGTGCCAGTGTTTCTCGGTGGTGCAGTGATATCACTCGCGGTACGTATATAATGCGTCTTTTGAAAAAGCGCCGGTACGTCGTATATGGGGCATAAGGTCCAGTGACGGAATGATCGGACGAACATGAAAGTGAAGGTGTGCATGAGCATAAGGTGAAGAGGTCAGGAAAAAAATAAAGGACGGAGATGGAAAACGTAGGAAAGAACGAACGCTGAAGACAAATCGTGTGACAAGAAATGAATGGCAAAGCGCAAAGGAAAGTGAAATAAATAATGTGAGCGAACAAGCAAAGCAAAAGGAAAAAGGATAAATAAACAAGTACAAAAAGTTTTAATTAAAACAAAAGCCGCGTCGATGTTACACAATGCCTAGATGCAGCTGTGCCTATAACGTCGATGTTATAGGCACAGGACATTCCTATTGATTCGATTACTTGATGTTATTTTTGTGCAAAGTGAAAATATATCTCGGCAATTTCCCATGTGTGGCGACGAATTTTTAATATATCTCGGCATTTTCCCGTCTGTTATTTCAGGCGGTGTATGACTGACCATGCCGCGATTTTAAAAATATATATCTCGGCAATTTCCCGTGTGTGGCGACACGTGAACGAAGCTATGCTCCTCTCTCCACATTATTGTGACGACGTATAAATTAAATATTTCATCGTGACGATTGTCATCAAATGGACGAATTTTTAATATATCTCGGCATTTTCCCGTCTGTTATTTGGGGCAGTGTATGACTGACCATGCCGCGATTTAAACAAAATATATATATATCTCGGCATTTTCCCGTCTCTTATTTCGGGCGGTGTATGACTGACCATGCCGCGATTTAAAAAAAAAAATCTCAATGGACTTGAAGTTACAGGCCTTTGAGAATTCATTTCGTTCTATAAAGGGCAACTTTCATCGGATTTTCTTCCCGATTTTTTTCAACCGAGTCTAAGACTATGTTAGCGACTGTGAAAAATGAAATGATATATCGAATTTGATTTGAAATAAAACTGTGTGAGAGAGGAAGACACCTCGGGCCTACAAAACAGGCCTCAAAGCTATGCGAGTTAATAAAATGGTGGATATTTGTTTATATGAAGGCTCTCCCAGAATGGGTGGAGCTATGGTTCCCAGAATGGGTGGAGCTTTGAGGTTTTGCCTTCTCTGCAAGAACAAGAAGAAGAAGAAGAAGAGGAAGAAGAAGAACAACAACAACAGCAGAGGGCACTCTATGAGCAGCATTTGCGACGCGGCTAAAAAGGGAAGTAGATTTGCTTACAGGGACTGCGAGGATAATGCATTCATTGGTAAGAAAAATATGAGGCAGACGGTCTGCAGAAAGGAATGTGAACTGACGAAAAATGATATTTGGGGTTTCTCATTAAACAATCACAATGCAGATCTATCAACAAGGACTTTAGACAGTTAAACTAAACAATATAACAATGAAATAACTCCTTTAACTATTGGAAGATTTATATGGAACTCAACCACAATAATGTCATTGTTTGGGATAGGGGATGATCTGAGATGGTGGTGAACAGCTGTATTGCTATACTGGAGAAAATAATGAGATTGAAGAGAAATTGGAAGTTGGTTGAACAGGTGATTTAAAAAAAAGAAGACAAATGAGTGGAAGTCAGCACTGAATCTGGATTTTTGGAGTTTCATCAGAAGGAGATGATGGTGGACCATGTGCGCCCTGCACAAAACCGGGGGGGGGGGGGGCAAAGCATGGAAAGAGCACAGGGTACAAGACCAGAAAAGAGGTGGTAGAAGACCAGAAAAGAGGTGGTAGAAGACAGATAGACAACTGCCTTGTCTGCGATGTGAAATTGATGGGCGCATAGACACCAGCTTCATTGCTGGAGATTCCATGAAACTCCCACAATGTCCAGGAGTGGTTGCGTGTGACTGGGTAGGTTAGGTACAGATAGTGAGGGGCTGGGGAGACTTATTTGGAGGTAAACACAGAATTGAGGCATTTCAATGATTCTTTTCGATTACACAAACGATTTCAATGAAACTTGACCACAACCTTCATCTCTCCTGATAGACTAAAGTTTGTTCTTGGCATTAAAATATCCAGGTCAAAGATTGTCTTAATTATTGTGATCCGTTGGACCACGCTATTCGTGGGGGATACGTTCCTGGAAAATCACGCAAATTGCGAAACTGTGAATGGCGGGGAATGGTTTCAAAGGAAAAAGGGGGGGGATAGGTTCTCGAGTAGCGAAAATTCGTGAATGGAGAGGACTAATCTGCGAATGGCGAGGCAAAAGCTGCGAATGGTGAGAGAAATCCCTAGAATGTCGACGATAATCCGCAAAGGTCGATGAAAATCCTGCGAATGTATGCCACCGCATTATTTCAATGGGGGAAATGGGGATAGGTTATAGGTTCCCGGCAGTTTCTGATTCGCAGAGGAAAAAATTGAAAGTTAAAAAAATTTCGACTGCAAATGCACAGGATTCGTTTCACAAAAAATGCTTACAAATAAAAAAAAAATGACAACACCAAGTACCATGTTCAATTTATTGAAGGGATGTGAGTGGTAGGGAAATGTGGGTTCTGAAACACACCTAATTTTCCATTGAAGTGAATGGGAAAAAAGGGAAAAACTATTTGACCAACACCCTATAATCCTTTAAAAATCTGTCTATTTCTCCCTTCCCCAACTAAGCCATTAACAAAGGTTAAATCCTCAATAGACCCCCAAACCATTTGTTGATTCTAAAACACCCATTTTTTTTTCCTTGAAGTCATATAGAGAGCCAATGAATATCTGACGATGTTTTATTTTAGGGAATAGCTTAACTTTCTTATGGCACTCATCGCCATCAAGTATAGTGATGAATAGCAAGTTTGAACTTGGTTCTTGGTTTAAATATCTTTGTTTATAGACCTTCAATATATTTTCCTCAATAAATGAGTCATTATTCATTTGCAGATTTGGAGGGTAATGATAGTGATGAAAGTATCTCTATTGAAACAGAATACATTTATACTGAGAGTTTGTGTTCAAATGATAGTTATGAAAGTAGTGTTACGGGAAACGGGGATGAGGACCAGAGTCACAAACGACACTCCCGACTAAGTGTGTTACAGGGTGACTAATGTCAGCGACCCTTGATCCTATTCCAACCCACTGGGCCGAGGCCCGCAAGCTGGCCGAGCGGTTTTTGGAAGCTTGAATTTTGGTTTAATGCAAGGAGTAGAAGCTCCAGGGTTTAAACTGCCACACTGGCGGCTCAGGGGAGCTTGCAACCCGATCCGAAAAATGTCAATCAAACAAAATGAAATACAATCAATTTACTTCAAATAATGCAAAACGATACAATAAGCAAATCTTATAAGTACACAACTGGTCAAAAGTTTTTGAACACCTCAATTTTTTCAGTTTTTATTGAAATTTAAGCAATTCAAGTCGAGTGAATAACCTGAAATGGTACAAAGGTGAGCAGTAAACTGCTCGAGATAAAAAAAAATTTTAGGTTAGCAAAAACGGGAAACTAATGTAAATTGCACAGTTATATTGTTAAAAAAAAAAAGGCCTTCTTCAGGGAACAAGTAATGGGTTAACAACTTACAGCTGTTCTGCAGCAATGTAAGTAAATTAAGCCTTGAAAGTTGATGCAAACAATTCCTACAAGTGTCCCAACCTCTGCTGATGACTTGATTACAAACCCCCTGTCTGTATGAAAGCAGTATTGGAACAGACTGTTATTACACCCTCTGAAGCATTATTTGGACAATATTGCACTGCAGGAAGTAGTATATTGCTATCATAATGGCGAGAAAAAGGCAAT
Source organism: Myxine glutinosa (assembly GCF_964187855.1). Classification (NCBI taxonomy): domain Eukaryota; kingdom Metazoa; phylum Chordata; class Myxini; order Myxiniformes; family Myxinidae; genus Myxine; species Myxine glutinosa. The sequence continues at coordinate 114,127,432 of NC_136263.1, read as the reverse complement.
GAAAAAAGGAAGGCAGACAGACCATTATAATCCTTAAAAGTGTAGGCCTTTCCTTCAGAGAAATTGCAAAGAAAGCCAAGGTGTCAGTGAGTACAGTTTCCTACACCATCAAAAGGCACTTGGAAACTGGAGGAAACTCTGACAGTGAGAGGTCTGGCAGACCAAAGCCACAACAGAATCAGAAGACAAGTTTCTGAGAGTCAACAGCATGCGTGATATGCGGCTCACAGGACAACAGCTTCAAGCACAGCTTAACACTGGTCGAAGTAAGCAAGTCTCAGTTTCAACTGTGAAGAGAAGACTTTGAGCTGCAGGTTTGACAGGTCGAGTGGCAGTCAGAAAGCCATTGCTAAGATGGCAAAATAATAAAAAGAGGCTTGCCTGGGCCATGAAGCACCACCAGTGGGCCAATGAAGACTGGAAGAAGGTCTTATGGACCGATGAAACCAAATTGGAAATCTTTGGTTCATCACGCAGGGTTTTTGTACGTCGTCGAGTAGGCGAAACGATGGTTACTCAGTGTGTGACACAAACTGTCAAACATGGAGGAGGAAGCGTGATGGCCTGGGGCTCTTTTGCTGGATCCAGAGTGGCGACTTGCACAGAGTCACTGGCACCCTGAACCAAAAGGGCTACCACAGCATTTTGCAGCGCCATGCAATACCCTCTGGTATGCGCCTAGTTGGTCAGGGGTTCATCCTACAGCAAGATAATGACCCTAAACACACCTCCTGGCTATGTCAAAACTACCTTCGAGGAAAACAACAAGACGGTAGGCTTCCAATCATGGAATGGCCAGCACAGTCTCCAGACTTAAACCCCATCTAGCTGGTTTGGGATGAACTGGACAGAAGGGGGAAAGTAAAGCAACCTACAAGTGCAACACATTTATGGGAACTTCTGCACCAGTGTTGGAAAGAACCTCCCGAACAATATTTGATTTCCATTGTAGAAAGAATGCCACGAGTGTCTTCGGCGGTTATATCTGCAAAAGGTGGCTACTTTGCTGAGTCAAAAATTTAAATTACATTTTGTCAAACAAAATGATTCTATGATTTCTTTTTTATCTCCAATTGTTTATTTGTTCTATGCTTAATTTCAGAATACATTGAGAGATTAAACTGCAAAAATTTTAATAAAAACTAGAAAAATTGAGGCGTTCTAAAACATTTGACCGGCAGTGAATATATACAGTGCGTATCAAAAAAAAAGTAATCCGAATTCAATGGGTTAATATGTAAAGGTTATTTAGTTTGACAATTTACATGTGGTTTACCAATTATGAGGAGATCCTCAGCTTTCCATTGATGCCTTTCATGCATTATTGCTGTCACACATGACCGAGTACATGTTCATTGAAAATGACAAGTTCAAATCGCATTTTTACAAGTTTGGCTAATCGATGCAAGTCAGGATAATTGGTGCAAAATGAACGTCAGATGTGAACTTTTCTCAGGGATGATTGGCCTTTATGCACCCACACCTTCAACATGTCCATCCCCCCTTTCAACACAAAGCTCACAGTGGCGGAGCATGCCCTGAACTGCTCATCTCACCATAGCCGAGTCATTGCGCAAAGCATCCACTTCATGTCGAATACGGCACTGCAATTCGTCAAGATCATGGGGAGGAGTTAAGAACACCTTGTTCTTTAAATGTCCTCAAAGGAAATAATCACATCGTGTGAGGTCAGGTGATCTTGGCGGCCATTCCACTGCATGGTTGAGGGCAATGACTCGGTCTCCAAAGAGTTCCCTCAGTCGATCTTGGACAGCAATAAGACGATGTGCTGGGGCACCGTCTTGGGCCCACCAGAGATATCTGAAGACACCACGAACCTGTCGTTCAAAGTTCTCCTCCAGCTGCGGTAAAACTTCATCATTGATCATCTGCAGATACCTGTTACCATTGACATTCCTTTGAAAGAAAAATGGTCCGATCACCTGACCACTTCCACAAAGTCTCAACCAAACAGTCCACTTTTGACGATTCTTGTTGGTGTCAAAATTAAATTCCGGGGGTTGTCCTGTCGGTGCATATTCAAGAACATTATGGGTATTGACCTTGCCATCCATGGTGAAAGCAGCTTTGTCGCCGATAACGAGATACTGCAGGAAATTGACGTCTGCTTCGCAACGTGCTATCAACCATCTCGCAAACATGGTGAACCGAGTCACCAAAAAACACTATGTATATATATGTATGTATATGTGTCTTGACCCCTGACCCCCAAAATAGGTACTGCATTTTGTGGTGTATTAACCGCACCCCTGTTTTTCACCCCCAAAAAACAAACGCCCCCAGTCAAGCCCGCTTGGACTTTGCAACGAAGCACCTAAAGGACTCTCAGACTGTGAGAAACAAGTTTCTGTGGGCTTTCATGTGTCTTTCACTGAGGAGAGTCTTCCGTCTGGCCACTCTGCCATAAAGCCCAGATCGGTGGAGTGTTGCAATGATGGTTGTTCTTCTGGAAGTTTCTCCCATCTCCACACAGGATCTCCGGAGCTCAGCCAGAGTGACCATCGGGTTCTTGGTCATCTCTCTTACCAAGGCCCTTCTACCCTGATTGCTCAGTTTGGCCGTGCGGCCAGCTCTTCAAAGAGTCCTGGTTGTTCCAAACTTCTTCCATTTAAGAATTATGGAGGCCACTGTGCTCTTGGGAACGTTCAATGCAGCAGAATTTTTTTTTTCTTGGCTTTCCCAAATCTGTGCCTCGACACAATCCTGTCTCTGAGCTCTGCAGGCAGTTCCTTCGACCTCATGGCTTGGTATTTGCTCTGATATGCATTGTCAGCTGTGAGACCTTATATAAACAGGTGTGTGCCTTTCCAAATCATCTCCAATCAATTGAATTTACCACAGATGGACTCCAATCAAGGTGTCGAAACATCTCAAAGATGATCAAGAGAAATGGGAGGCACCTGAGCTAAATTTCAATTGTCATAGCAAATGGCATGAATACTTATGTAAATGTGATATTTCAGTTTTTTCTTTTTAATAAGAAAGTTTGATCTCTGATTGGCTGCTCACCGCTTACCGGCCACTCCCCTGCAGCTCCTCCCTCCGGCCTGCCAGACTTGTTCCAGGCCTAGCACATGGCATTCGAGCCCAAAGAATACCTAACTCACTGGCCTGCTCAACGCATACTAACACAGGAAAGGAGACTACGCTTACATTTATGAACAACTAACTGAACTAAAGCGAGGCTACATGTTGGGGTGCAACTACCTACGAGGGGGGTCATTCTTTATTCACAAAACCGCATCACTACCCCCCTCTCTCACCAGACTCATCCCGAGTCGACCCCAACAATGGAACGACCGGTAGAGCCTGGCATGCAAATTTACCATTACTTTTACATGTGACAAATATCTGTAATCCCCCTAGCATTTATTCTAACCCATGTGTGCGACATTTTTAACACTAGATATGTCCCCCCTAATGCATTGAGCAGCTACTCTATCAGACTCACACCCAAAACTACCCGAGTATTTCCGGAATTTTCAAACTACACACATAGCTGGTGGGAACATTCTTATATTTACATGCACAGAACTTAAACTTTATTTACAATTCTATGAGCCAGGACCTGCACTTTGGAAAAGAGAATTGGAGGGAAGAAAAACACTCATTTGGCACTTGCTGCTTGCATCTAGTATCTTCTATGTGCGGCTAACAAAACCGGCTGGCCCTGACCGGCATACAGGCCATATGAAACATCTGGGCCATCTAATCTTCCACATCTTCACTCCCAGCACACAATAGTAAACAATGCACACACTTTCTTTTTAATGGCCAGCAGGGCCACTCTCATGTGGTCCAACTGCGTGGCATTAGTGCCACTGAACAAGTGGTCCGAAGGTGCAAGATGATTTTGCAGCAAGATGCTGCACAGCAGAGGTGCGAGGCCACAAGGTTTGTGGTCCATAAGTGTGACAAGGGTGCAGCAAAATGGGTGCAGCATAAAAATGCTGCACAGGTAGGCTGCAAAGGTGTAGCAAGGGTGCAGCAAAAGGATGGGCAGCAAGGTGCTGCACAGTTCGGCTGCACATGTGTAGCAAGGACATGGCAGCAAGGTGGTTTTGGCAGCAAAGTGCTGCACAGTTTGGCTGCCCAGGTGCGACACGGCAGAGTGGATGCTGCACAGTTCGGCCTCCAAAATGGTCCTGGGGCAGGGAGGGAAGATGAAGCACAACAAGCAAATGGAACGGACACAGTGGCACACGAAAAACAAGGTGACCAGGCACCACCATGCCTGGTGCGGTGCGAGGGACGCGGTAGAGCGAGCAGAGCAAACTCGTCCCAAGCCGTCCGTACACCCACCGTTGGCTACACTACCCTAGCCCCCCTTGTATTTACAATCCATCTCGACGTCTTGTCTCCCATATCCCCCTCTATGCCAAATTCGTCCCCAACTCACTCCCAGGAAGGAAGGGATGAACACAACAATGTCTCACCCACGTCATGATGCATCTTACTCCTCAACAGTTTACAGAGCCTCGGTGTGGAGCCCGTCCTCCTCGGTGAATGGCTGTCTATGGTGCGAAGGGATTTCTCATATCCTAACTACACTACTAACATTTACACTGTTAAACTGCCCGGGGTCGTACCCCGCCAATCGGCCTCTTTAAACGATGTGGTTATAAGAACCCGAATTCACATAGCCCACACTGTGGTGCCCTCCGAATTTGGGTCTCACCCCACAAATTTTCAATCTGTGCCCTCGCACAATTTCGGGGCTGGGTCGTGTGGCTCCAACAGCAGGTCTACCAACATGCACACCTCCGCCACTGGAGCCGCCTCCCGAGCTTGCCTGCTCATGCGACTACACTAACTGGGGAAGGCCCTCCCTGGCACTTACCCCCTCTATGCCCACCTTGGCATCGGGCAACCTGGGTCCTTCCCATGGATCCTCGGGCCCGACTCAACTCTAAAAATAAACTGGCTCCCAGAGCCTACCTGCAGCCTCACCTGGCCGCCAAACTACCAGTGACGGAGTGCCTCAATAACTATACTCACTAATTAAGCCACACGCCCAGCCATTCCACAGTCGCATGCACCCTACAAAACACTTCTTTCCACTACCCGCACCACAGGTGTCAATATCCATGCAATTTACCTATGCCCTCTACCTGTCTTTACACTACCCCCCCGGGCTTTCGTGAATGGGTTCCACTCCCCCCATTCACTCCTTCGCACCATGCATTCCACACCATTTACTTCCATACCATTTACTTCCACACCAATACTTTCACACATCATTACACAATTCCATCCACACTACTACACAACTCCGTATATATTCTCAACACAATTCCTCACTCACACAGCATCATCTATCTACCTAATTTCCCCTAATCTCGTGCTTCTCCATCGTCCCTTTACACTATGCACAAACTTTTTTTTAACAACCACCTAAACTCTCTACATCCCCTCTATAGTTCAGGTGTCACTACTTAAATCTTGGTCTCTACTGTCTTCTAAATCCCTATCAATTATCCTAGCCCTCCTTCGGCTAGCTTCGGTGCCCCATGGAGGCAAGCATTGCTGGCCCCTCCATGGGCCTAACACTGCCATCCCCTAAACTAATGCTCATGGGCCCCCCCACATGTGAGGAATGGTGACACTACCATTCCCCCACGTGGGGTACACGACTCTTCCAGTCCTCTAACCTATGAGCTCCCATTCAAGGAGGTGCTTTGTCACAGCTCGGCCTCGAAGGGCCGAGCGATCCATGCGGGTGGTTGGTCGCCTGTATGGGGTGTCCGTCCGACATTTTCGATCCAAGGAGGGAGGGATCGATGGGCCCAGGTGCCGGGCTCCATCCCTGTGCGGGGGCCTTTCGGTCCCACGCGCGATGACCTAACCGGCCACGATCGGAGCACCGCACCCGACAACGTGCGTGGCTCCGAATCCTCCTACCTCCCCTTGAACCAGGCCGATCGGCCTTGCCGCCATACGGCACCAACCATACAGTGCATGGGCCAGAGGCATGAATCGTGCATGCCGGTCCTTGTGAGACCGATGCGGCACCGATCCCCTCCGGTCCCTGCAGCACACGGCTCACCGGGGGCTCGCGTACGCTACTCGTCCCACTCCGTGCTACCCCGGTCGGTGTCGATGCATGAGCAGCGTCCTCACCACGCGCGATCTTCTCCACACTCGCCCACCCAGGCGCACACGCACCTCTCACACACTCCGTTACCGCACAACAGTGTGCACACGCACCCCCCACACACTCCGTTCTCGCACACTCCGTTGCACACTCGTTCCCGCACACTCCGGTGCACACTCGTTCCCTGCACACTCCGGTGCACACTCGTTTCCCACACACTCCAGTGCACACTCGTTTCCCGCACACTCCGGTGCACACTCGTTTCCCGCACACTCCGGTGCACACTCTTTTTCACACTCCAGTGTGCATTATTCTTTTACACACTCTGGTGCACTCTCCTCCACACACTCCGGTGTGCACTCCGCCACACACTCAGGTGTGCATTCTCGCTACACGCACTCCCTCTCATACCGCACAATGGGCTCTTCGCGAATCGTACCACCCTCACTTGTACACTGCACAATGGGGCCTACGCGAACGCCCAGGTCTCGCCTCTCTCCCAAGCGCGCCGAGCACCCGTTCGCGCCAAACACATTCCCGCCATTAGCGCTACTCACCTCGTGGCTCTCCTTCCCCGGCCTCTCCGCCAGCACCTGCAAACCTTTTATGGGGTGAGCAAGCATGGCATCACAGTGCAAACATGAACTTTGTACATGTTCCATAACCACCTCCCGTGATTTACTCCCTGTCTCTTCAACCCTCGTCTTTCTAATTCCAATTATTTCTTTTTCTACCACGATGATCGTCGGCGCCCCTGAAATTTTCTTTTCCAATTTGACGATTATCGGCTCCTCTACACCCCGCGTCACTACTCCCATAGCCCCGGTCAATTTGGCTGTGCTCCGCTTTACGTCGCTCTCCACGCGTTCCCCGTATCACTTCACCCCGTCGCGTACCACCGCGACCTTCCCGCTCAGCTTGCGCCCAATGTCCTCCCCCATTTTTATGTCCTTTCTCGACGCTGTCCTCATTATTTCCATGTCACACCTGGATTCCTTTATTTCTTCCCCCAATTTTTCCATTTGACCACCCATTTTTTTTCATTTCCCTGGTGGATTTGTCACTCTGGGTATCAAATGTTTCCTTCAATTCTCCCTTCATTTTATCCATTTCTTCTCCCATATATGCCCTGAATTGCACCATAAAAAGGGCCATATCCATTGGCGCCGCTCTCCACGCGTTCTCCGTATCGCTTCACCCCATCATGTACCACCGAGACCTTCCCGCTCAGCTTTCGCCCAATGTCCTCCCCCATTTTTTAAATGTCCTTTCTCGACGCTGCCCTCATTCTTTCCATGTCACACCTGGATTCTTTTATTTCTTCCCCCAATTTTTCCATTTGACCACCCATTTTGTTCATTTCCCTGGTGGATTTGTCACTCTGGGTATCAAATGTTTCCTTCAATTCTCCCTTCATTTTATCCATTTCTTCTCCCATATATGCCCTGAATTGCACCATAAAAAGGGCCATATCCATTGGCGCCGCGGGCTCGGCCCTCACCGCCACGTGTGAGGGTCCGCCATATTTTTCGCCAGCTGCCACACCCTCATCAATTTCCTCTTCTACCAACCCTTCCTGCTGGTCCTGGGCCATTAATTCTTCCTCTATTATTCCCACCGGCATTTGACCATCTTGGCCAGCCATCGTACGAATATAATTTGGTTTTTAAAAACTAAATTTCGTCCGCTCGTAATTTTTGAGTGCGTGAAGCGCACTCTAGGTCCAATTATCCCACTCCCAGATACCAATTTGTTGCGGATCTCTCGAAGCCCATCGACGTACAGAGGGGGGGGGGGGGGGTTATGCCCTTTTCCCCCTCGGGTCTTCGTGTCCACGAGGCCGAGACGCCACTCCCGTAGCGAGTGTGCGGAAGGGTATTGGGTCGAGTCCACACGTACCTTTGGTGCCCACGCTGCCACGAGAATGGGGACTGGACCTCACACAAGCCATGCTAATCGGATACGGCGAGTGATTTGTGTGTCACGTGACTTGTGCCGTTACTTTTATTGAACCTGATTGAGCGGTTTTATTCGTGCGATGCTAGGCCAATGGTGAAATGACGGGCACGATCAAATAGAAGGAAGAACACAGATTTATTTACAACTATACAAGGATCAGGATAAAGAGAAGGGACATAGAGCAGATGCTTAATCAGTCTTAACTAAATCCCAGACAAGGGCCCATTCACTCACGCAGGGAAAATAAGGAAGGACAACTTCGCACTCCAACCGCGCCTTGGCGCCGATCACTCTGGACAGCTCGCCGGGCGTGGCCCTCGGATGTTCACGGCACGTGTGCAGGGAGCGCAGGTAGGAAGGTCGTCAGTGTTGGTGGTCCCGGAATGGATCGTCCTCACGAGCGTGTTATTCACAGCCGCAGAGCGCAGGGCACAGGGGGAGTTCGTGCACAGAGAGGGCTATGACAAGTAAGGGGATTCACTCGTGGCTACAACGTCTCTTTCTCACTGGGACTTGGTCACTGTTGCACTTTCTCACAACACTCACGAACCACGAACCAACCACAAACCAACTCTCTCCGACTCTGACTGACTCACAACGCTCTCTGGGGAACTCTGCACTGGTAGACTGAGGGGCTGGGCGACTCGTGACTGGCAACCACACCTCTCACTCAGCTCTGTCTTACGCAGGGGTCCCGGGGCAGGGTTTTATGGCCCCGCCACAGAGTCTTACCCGAATGTTCCAAGCCCCTCCTCTCGCTGCCATTGTGAGCCACTCCCCTTGAGCTCCGATTGGCTGCTCGCCGATTACCGGCCACTCCCCTGCAGCTCCTCCCTTCGGCCTGCCAGGCTTGTTCCAGGCCTAGCACATGGCATTCAAGCCCAAAGAACACCTAACTCACTGGCCTGCTCAACGCATACAAACACAGGAAAGGAGACTACGTTTACATTTACTAGGAAATAACTGAACTAAAGTGAGGCTACATGTTGTGGTGCAACTACCTACGAGGGGGGTCATTCTTTATTCACAAAACCGCAACAATATAATATGTATGTATATATATATATGTGTGTATGTATATATATTGTTGCGGATCTCAACGTCGGCCTTTCCCCTTACCAAGGGGGGATTAGTCCCCTTGCCTTTTACTAGCCGACGTGGTCCGGGGCTATGACGTTCCTTCCGGACGGTGTTGAGTAGGGTGGTAGGCCGAATTCCTATTACCTAATTACCAACGCCGCCCAGGAAGCAAGGAAATAAGCCCCACTCAAATCACGGTTATAAGTGGAAACGCCGAGCGATAGCGAACTGTGATCCGAGCCGTTAACAAGAACTAAACCCAATCTGAGCAGTTCCAAATCGTGCCATGCTTACCCAATGGAGGAAATGACTGATACAGTCGAATTCGGAAAGAAACAAGGAAGAACAGATTTATTTACAATTTTTACAGGAAGGAGAAGAAGAACACACAGTGCAGCTTAATACAGTCTAAACTTCTCCCAGGACACGGGCCCATTTCACTCTCAGACACTAACACGGGGATTGCAGATGGTCAAGGTGATGGTCCAGGGATGATGGCGTCCAGGCAGTTCACTCCGGTCCCCGACTCACACCGCGAAGCAGATGGTCAGGGTGGCAGAAGCTCCCCGTGGGTTGTTGACGTGGATCGGACCATTACGGAGTTAAATGCGGGGCGAAGGGTAAGGCTGGCTGGGCGATTACTTGCGACCACGGTCACGTACATAATAGATGAACCGGGCTATATGCGCTCCAATACAGCTCAATGGCAAAGCGCCTCTCTCGCAGAAGTCCTTTCACCACCGTCCTCATACAAAGCGCGTATCCTCTGCAAGTCTTTATACAATGCACTCTCCCAACATGTTCTATCGCACGAGTCCTTTACAAGGGCGAATCATGCCAGTCCTTATACATGCGTGAATCGTGCCAGTCCTGACGAGGGCTTTGTGCACGCACTTATGTAGCCTTTTCAGTGAACCTTCCAGCACTTGCTAGATGCGCCATTACCACGCCCTCTTAAGCCATGCCCACCGAGCCCTGGTTGGTTGTTGCCCTTACCGTCACCGCATTCTGACATGCTGCTTGATGCTGCACACCTCGTCCTCGCGCTCTTCCCCATTTCCAGGCCTACCTCGTGGCATTTGGCTGCTTTCGAGTGAAACCAAAGGCAGCGAACGCTGCTGGCAAATGAGGTGGATTAGCCGAATCGGGGCGCGGGATGGATGCTGCCCAACGAGGTAGATTGGAGGGTGGCCGCAAAATGAATGGGACCTAAGCTTATTATTTCTTTGCACAACGCAGGTATCACTAGTGGAAATGGCCTTATCATCACACATACTATGACATAACTAATGTTCGAAGGGGCCTACGTGTTGCATCTGGACTAACTATGGAGGTAAACCTTTAATGGTGTTATATTTACACTCTCAGAACCGTAACTATATATATATATATATATATATATATATATATATATATATATATATATATATATATATATATATATATATATATATATATATAGATATATATATATAGATATATATATATAGATATATATGTGGGGAGCTGTTATTCCCCTCCCCCTTTGTTAATGCTTGCTGCTCTACCAATTACCAAGCATAACCAATTATATGTTTTGTTTTGACTGATTGCTGTATTCTTTTAAAATACTTAGTCCTTTCTTGTGCATTGAGGATGTGTTATATCCTAATAAGGAGTTCTGTGCTTGTGAGCTCTTGCCCTGTATTGGCATAATCCCTTGTTCCCCTTTTGTGGCCTTGGTTGCAGCTGCTATCTCTCAGCCTCCCACAAGACTTTGCCAATATCCTGTAGGCTGACACATTTATGAGTGTCCACTCCCTTTGTACTTCCCCAACCCAAGTCTCTATACAGAAAGTTGTAAACATGTTGCCACATATTGCTGACCATCTCCTTATCTGAGCTAACCCATGAGTGGCCTTGGATGAACTTCCTTTAACTAACTGAACAACAGGATGGGACTAATGGTGGGGGGACCAATGAGCCCATTCTTTCTCTGTATCTTGTGAGCTAAAGCCACACCCTAATATTCTTTATATATAGCAAGTTTAAATCGAATTACTTCAGAGCATCTTGTTGTAGTGTTGGTCATTTTGTGTGAGCTTCCTGCGACATCCTGTTTTCCGCAAGCTTGTGTAAACGAGTTCTAATAAATATATCCGTTGCTCCTTCTCTGAAGTCCTCTGAGTCCCAAGTTCTAAGTCCCATTCCGACATATGGTGGCAGCGGTGGGATCAGTCTGTGCAGTCCGGGACGCGGTCCCAGGCAAGGCTGTGGTGAGACCAGCTGGCAATTGATCCGGGTCAGGTGAGCTGTGGTTTTCTTTTGTTTTTTCCTTTATAGCCTGGGGGTCAGTCCAAATTGTAACCCACTCTCTTGCTCGGATGCCGTTTGTTCCGTTCCCTGCTCGAACTGATCCACGAACCTAAATTTAAATACGGACCGCTTGGGTCCCAGAGCAACTGACTGTTTATGGACTCGTCAGGGTAACGTTAAGTAAGGGGAAGTGCCCCACGTTGGGCGCCCGAGGGTAAGGGGTAATAGATCTCTGGGTTGTGAGGGTAAGGAAAAGGGCGGCGTCCCAATCCGAGGCCTACCCGGGAGACATTGGAATCATAAGTAAGGTTAAAAGTATTATAAGGGCGTAGGACGCCAGGAAAGTAAAGTAAGGTTAGGTTAGACAGCTGTAAAGGCGGGCGAGCCTCTCAGGAGTTAGGTAGACGGCCGTACCTCGTGAGGTGGGCGAACCTCACCTGTACAAGGCTACGTCGGCCTCTCAGGAGTTAGGTAGACGGCTGTACCTCGCGAGGCGGGCGAACCTCATGGGTACAAGGCTACGTCGGTAAACTAAATTTTCCTAGGATGAGTAATAAGACTGTAAAGGCAGGTGAACCTCTCAGAAATACCCCAGCATTTTTCATGTTTAGGAGGTATGGCTATGACGCTGCGAGACCAGGGAAGTCATGGGTTGCGCTGACTAAGGATCTAGGTGAACCGTGGCCCGAAGGAGGGTCTTTTGCGCTGGAAAAATTGGACGCGTTGTATGGGGCATTAGAAAAGTTCGAACAGGACATTAAACACTTCCCGCCTGACTATTGGAAAGTCTTTGGTTGGTGGAAGGAAGAAGCGATGAAGCGACAGGCAAGGTCGATACAGGCCAGCCTGGCCGGGGAGGTATCAAAACTCAAGGGCCTGAGGAAACAGGCGAATAAAATGCAGGGTGAAGCGGTTAAAGAAATAGAGAGGCAGGCCAACGCGCGACTGATGCCGCTCGTTGAAAATCCAGACCCCGCGGTAGGGGAGGTAGTAACCAATCTACCCTCCCCAGCCCCAGACCTAAGCCCTGTCCTGGGGTTTCAGGCACCACCTATCCTTTCTGCGCTCCCGCCACCCCTTCCCTGTAACCCCGCTACCATCGCACCCCAGCTACCCCAGGGGCCGACACCCCACGGCCAGAACCATCTGAGCCCAGGAAATCCGATAGCGCCACCCAGGGCTAATGGGACAAATAACGGGACCGACATCGCTGGGTTCCCACCACCATTTGGACAAGAAGGGCTATATCCCTCACTGCAAGGTTGCAGCGAGATCAAGACCTCCCAGACAATTACCGGGATGTATCCTCTGAAACACATAGGTTATGATCCACCAGCGGACGAAGGGGGTGATCCACATCCCATAATGGTCAGGGCACCATGGAGAGAAACGGATTTGACCTCTATGCGGGAACGAATAAAGGGTTTGATAGTCGACAAACCGGGGGACGTGGCCGAATTTATGGCCTTGTGGATCTCTGAGGCAACCGCGGACTGGCGAGACATTTGCCATTTGGGAAAGGCTGTATTGCCCGAGCGGGTGTGGGAACATGCGAAACAACAGGCAGAATGGCCAAACCAGAATCCAGAACCACCCCTAGACATAGGGGCCTGGAGAGACCTCGTCAGGCGATTGATGGCGGGGGTTGCTACCGCATTAATACCAACTAGAGGGCCGGATTGGACCAAAATATATGCCTTAAGACAGAAACCCGGCGAGGCAGCGACCGACTGGAGAGACCGGGTAGAAAGGACATTGTTAAAGTGGGGAGGGTTAGGCCCTGTCCATGCACGGGATCTTCCCCGCGCAGTAGTAAATAACTTTTTGGTAGAGGGACTGAGACCCGCGATAAGGAAGTGTATTCAAGCGGCCTTGCTCGCATGGAGGAATACTCCGACCGACCAGTTAGTAGAGGCAGCCGAACAATGTAGCGACAGCGATGATAAAAAGGCCGAGGTAAAGGACGACATCCTGCAAATGCTGGTCCAGGAGAAACGGGCCTAACTTAATCAAAATAAAAAGGGGGATCGGAGTCAGAGCCACATGCGCGATCGGTGCCAGAAGTGGGGGCCCGTCCGGGGTTATGAGGACCCCGGGAGGGAGTGGCCTTTCTATAAGGGCCAATTCCCCAACGGAGAGTGGGCCCACCATGAATGCCGGGACGACTGCGACGGTTGTACCGACCAAGACCATGGACGAATTAACATGGACAAGATAAGACAACAATGGACAATACCACCCCCTCTTCCCCCCCTCCTCAAAACCCTCAAATTTGGACCGTACCAGGGCCCCCTCCCCGAATTTGGCACCCACCAAGACTCCTTCTCCAAAACCCTGGACTAACCCCAATAGTGGGATGCAGAATGGAGCGAAAGGGACCTGGGTCCCGCCTCGGGGTCTGCCGCAATGGCAACAAGTAAACCAGTCACAGTGGGGGCCGCCTGACCGACGGCTGGGCAGAAGGGGTGCCACAGAGGGACGACCTATGCCCTCCGCACCGCCGGTTCCGCAGGAACCGTGCTTCTATTGCAAGCAAATGGGACACTGGAGACGTGATTGCCCAAGTGCTCGTAAGGGGTTTCCGCCCCAGGACAATAGAGGGGCCTATTGACGGGACGCCAGCAGGTCACCTAAGGAGTGTCCTCTTTTGACCATGACACCGGCAGAGGAACCGACCTTGACGCTGGACGTGGACGGACGACAATTAGAGTTTCTTGTCGATACGGGCGCGACCCGCAGTACAATTAACGAGGGGCAATTGCCATCTTTGCGCCCCTCGGCGAGGAACGTTCAAATAATGGGCATTTCGGGCTTACCCCAAGCGCTTCCTATTTCGGAGGAAGTGCGAGTAACATGCGGCCCGCTGGAGGCTAAACATGCTTTCTTGATGACCACTACCGCCCCAACAAATTTGCTGGGACGGGACTTATTGTGCCGATTGGGCTGTCAAATTTCATGTACAGAACAGGGAGTTTTCGTAGATGTCGCGGAATCTAAACACGACTCGTTGATGATGGCATTGTCTCGTCCCGGCCCCACCGCATATTGGTGGCACTTGGACGAAGGGGCTCTGGCTACTTGGACGCATATCATAGATAATGTGTGTTTGGACAGTCCAGTTCTGCGAGATTGGCTACAACTGCACCAAATTTCGATAAAACACCTGAAGGATAATCCACCCCACTGCACGGCGTATTACGATGCAAAGGGCGAGGACGAGGATTATCGAGAGAAGGTTAAGGAAAAGCTGGGCAAGCGCACGCCTCTACATTTATCACGAATATGGATCGGCCGCGAGGGGATAGGTATCGAGGTAATCCTATCCGCGAGTCAGCGTGCGTTGACCCAATACCCCGCAGGAGCGGCCGCCCATATTACCCTCACTACTGCCAAGGGATGGCCGCCGGAAAGTGTAGGTTGGATGGTGGGGCGATTACAGGAAGTTCCCTTACAAGGTTATTGGTTTAAGAGGGGCCACTGGACTGTGAGGGAGCTCAATAACGGTGAAGGGTACTCGATTGACGTTAAGACACAACTGAGGGATGGAGTGTTCGAAGAGGCAGAGTTGCCCCCTAAGGGCACTTATGCCATGAGGGCAGTGCTTACGGACCCGGGTGAGTCAGACTACCTCCTGGCGGCGGTGCCGGACGACTTATGGCCTCGGTGGGACGACGAGGTTGGACGGATGCGAGACGCCGAACCTTTAGTGATATCAGTGCAGCCGGGGATGCGTTTGCCAAACGTGAAACAGTATAAACTACGACCCGAGGCCGACGAAGGTATAGCACCGGTAATACGATCCCTAGTGGAGCAGAAAATTATCATGGAAACTAACAGCCCATGTAATACACCAATTTTGCCAGTAAAAAAGCCGACAAAAGATAAATGGAGGTTTGTACAGGATTTAAGGGAGGTGAACAATGTGATACAAGGCATACACCCACTAGTGCCGAATGGAGAGACCCTTATGATGTCAATTCCGCCGGACGCAACATACTTCACAGTTATTGACCTTTGTTCTGCGTTTTTCTCTGTGCCTATTGCGGCTGAGTCACAATACTTGTTCGCTTTCACCCATAGGGGGCGACAGTATACTTGGACAGTTCTACCTCAGGGGTTTTCAGATAGCCCCACTCTGTTTTCCCGGGCGCTGCACCGCGACCTGGCGGATGTGGAATTGAAGGGAGGGTCAGTGTTGTTGCAGTACATTGACGATTTATTGATTTGCTCCCCTTCTAAGGAGGCGTGCGAAAAGGATTCCATGGCCCTATTAAAGGCCTTGGCGGCCAAAGGCCACAAAGTAGGTAGACCAAAACTTCAATTTGTGCGGAAGGTTGTAACTTACTTGGGACATGCCATTTCGCATGGTAAACGGGAATTGGATGCTGGACGGGTGACCGCTATCATGGAGATGCCTTGCCCACGCACACCACGGCAAATGCTGCGCTTCCTAGGTATGACGGGATACTGCCGCACTTGGATACTTGATTTTGCGCTGCTGGCTAAGCCACTGTACGAGGCGACCAAATCAAACGCCCCTTGGTGACGCCCCAAACGCCAAATGCCCCAAACGCCCCAAACGCCCCAAACGCCAAATCAAACGCCCCAAATCAAACGCCCCGGAAGAATTGATATGGACGGATGAATTGAAGCGATGTTTCATAGGGCTGAAAAAGGCGTTGGTCACGGCACCGTCATTAGGACTCCCGGATTATGCAAAACCATTTACCCTTTACACTCACGCCGTGGGAGGTTTCCCCCAGTCAGTCTTGACACAGACCCATGGGGATAAGGAGCGGCCGGTGGCCTACTTTAGTAAAAAGTTAGACCCGGTCAAACGAGGGTTTCCGGTGTGCCTGCAAGCCGTGGCAGCGGCCAGGTACGCAGTCGAAAGAACAGCAGACATTGTTATGGGACACCCAGTAACGCTACGGGTACCGCATTGCGTCACTTCACTGTTGTTACAGCGAAGCACACAGCATTTGTCTAACACTAGATTAATGCAATACGAATCCGCACTGATCACTGCAGCCAACATCACGATCGAACGTTGCACGACACTCAACCCAGCCTCACTCATGCCCACCCCTGAGGAGGGCGAACCCCATGTGTGCGCCGACGTTGTGCAGCTAGTCTCCACGGTGCGATCGGATTTAAAGGACAATCCCCTAGACTACCCCGACTGTACATATTATATCGATGGATCAGCCAGGCGCGCATGGGACGGGTCCCTGCTGTCCGGGTACGCTGTGTGCTCAGATAGCGAGACGGTAGAAAGCGGGCGTCTTCCACCTACATTTTCCGTACAGCAGGCGGAGCTGTGCGCCTTGACCAGAGCGTGCAGCTTGGCGGAAGGCCTTGCCGTCAACATTTACACAGATTCGGCCTATGCTCACGGAGTAGTCCACGATAAAGGGGCCATCTGGAAGATGAGAGGTTTCCTCACATCTGCCGGTTCAGTGATAAAGAATGGCGTGTTGGTAGAAGGGCTCCTCCGAAGCATTTTACTTCCCCGTGCTATCGCGGTAATTAAATGTCGTGGCCACCAAAGGGCGGACACCAACGTTGCCCGGGGCAATGCAAGGGCGGACGAGGCGGCAGGAAAGGCCGCCAACCAACAGATAGAACGCAACATGCCGATGGTGACATGTGCAAAGGCGACATCTGCACAGATTGCCAACATACCGACTGAAGGACCACCCGCCACACCAACTCAGGATGATATCATAAATTTGCAAAGCGCTGTGCCGACGGCCGAACATGAGGACTGGATTAAACGAGGGGCGATATGCCCCGGGACAGGGGAAATGTGGACCCTTGACGAAAAACCTATAGCACCCTGGGCCTTACTGCCTTGGCTGGCACGCATGGCACATCAAAATGGTCATGTGTGCCAGAGGGAGGTGATGGGACAGATAAACTACACTTGGGCGGCACCAGGACTGTCACGGATTGTATCCGAAGTGTGCCGATCGTGCGTGGTCTGCCAGCAACACAATAGAGGGGCGCCGCCGAGACATGCACATGACGGGGGACGGCCCCCGCCGAGTGGGCCGTTCACAAATATCGAGTTTGATTTCACGGAATTGGAACCAAGCATGTCATTTCGCTACGTGTTGGTGGTCATAGATACGTTCACCAAATGGGTCGAAGCCTACCCATGCGTCAAGTCCGATGCCCCGACAGAAGTGAAGCGCCTCGTGCGGGATTTTATGTGCAGATTTGGCATCCCCCAGATAATTTCGTCAGATCAAGGGGGCCATTTCACGGGGCAGGTGGTCACGGGCATCCTGAAGGCGTTGGGCGTGAAACAGTCCTTCCATTGCGTGTACCACCCACAGTCATCGGGACTTGTGGAACGAACGAATAAGACTTTAAAAAATAAACTAGCGAAACTTTGTGCAGACACAGGCTTGAAGTGGCCGGAGGCTCTCCCGCTTGCATTGATGAGCATCCATTCCACCCCGGGTCGCACTACGGGCCTTTCCCCCCACGAAATATTAATGGGACGACCTATGAGCTTGCCCGTCTCAGCTCCGACGGACATGTCCACCCTTACTTTGCCGGTGATGGATGACATGCTTTTGAGATTTTGCATAGGCTTGTCCAATGTGGCACGCAGCATCCATGCTCGAGTACGAGAGGCGCTGCCTGAACCAGTAGGCCACGCCATCCATGACTTCCACGCCGGCGACTGGGTACTCATAAAGCACTTCACCCGCAAAGCTGCTTTGGAACCACGGTGGAAGGGACCATTCCAGGTGCTACTGGTCACACCGACGGCAGTCTTCTGCGAGGGTAAACCTTCGTGGATTCACGCCACCCATTGTAAGTTGTCCATTCCCGCACCACAGGCCACACAAGACACCGCACCCCTCACTGCTCAAGACAATGCACCTTTTGGGGCACCACAGTCTCCTAAGGGCGGCGATGATGGTCATGATGATGGGAATTCTGGGCAGCTGCCTAACAAACCCTGCCAAAGATAGGCTTCTGCAGTTTAACCCACTGAGAGGGGATCTCCCCAAATACCCAGGACACGACAACTACACGTTATTTAAACTTTACCCCATCATATACATAACGGCTCCCCGGGGACAGGGGATAGTAGTACATTGCTGTGAGTTGGAGACAAATTTCAAGTGGTTATCTGTAAGATGGATGGAAGCCATGGTGGTACACAATGGGACACCACAGGCATGCATGACAACCCCACGCATAGTCTTAACTAAAATTAGAAAGGTGAAAAATGGAAAGTTTACTGGGACCGTGAATAGTCACGCCGCAGCAGGATATCAATGGGGCACGGGCATCGACAATACTACTCTCCTACTGTCGCATGCCCTCGTCGGCCCACACACCACGATAATACTTGAATGTGGAATATGGCCCCCGCGCATGCTGATTAGAAGGAACAAAAAGACGGGAGATACCCAACACCAATTCCGGCCTAGTTGCGCCGCCTACGTCATTAAACCCCCTCCTGCCCAGGAAGTAAGAAGGGAGCCAGAGGAGAACACATACTGGAAGGTCGCACGGCATATGGCCACAGTACAGAATAGGACACGGTGTTGGATGTGTATGCACCTTCCCCGCACCAGCACAGCAGGAATACCAATGGTAGTGTTACCCCTATCACTCAATGATTTGTGCTCGAAGCCACTAGACACACAATGCATTAGTACAACCCTGACAAGCCAAGGTTCTGACGGAACCGCGTGTAAATGAGTTTTTCAGTAATCCCCCCCCCCCCCCATCCAGTCCCGACACTTTGAGGAACGTCCCGCGCCGGTTTGGGTCAAGCCGGCAAGGGGGGCCCTCTGCTTAGAAGGAAAGGGCCAAGTAATGGTAGGCAAATCCGTGTGTAGAGATACCCTCCCCACGGACCCTAGGAAAGGGAAACACAGGCTGTTAGTGAATGTTACAAGTTCGCCATTACATAACCTCACACACCTCCAGTTGGCATGGAGAGGGGAGAACGGGACAAACACTATCCCAGGCCTTCTTACTTGCATGACCACCCATTTAGTGGCTCCGCACGGGACCATGTTTGTATGCGGGAATAAAGCTTACCTGTATTTACCTGATAATTGGGGAGGAATTTGCTATTTAGGATCAGTTTTCCCCGAGATGGAAACGCGACAACACTTGCATAATACCACTGCACTCATAAGGACACAAAGAAGCACCTATTGGCACGACGACGACACCACCACCTTACACGGCGCTGATTGGGAGAAAGCCGTTAGTTTCTTCTTCCCATGGGCTGGGACAGTCATGAACAGTTACCGCATTGACAAAATTGCGTTAATCTTAGAAAGGGTGGCCAACGATACCGCTACAGCACATGACGAAATGTTGGACACGGTTGTCCACCTGCGTACAATGGTTATGCAAAATAGGGTTGCGTTAGATATGCTACTGGCAGAACGAGGAGGGGTATGTGGGATAATTAAGGGTAAATGTTGTACTTTTATTCCTGATCCTTCACAAGGGGTCAGTGCTGCTATTATAAGGTTAAGAGAAAGTGCTCATATATTGACAAGGGATCGAATGGATCGGGAAGCCTCCCACCAGTGGCTTACTGACTGGTTTAAAGGATGGACAGGTATGATAGTAAAGTGGATACTGACCGCCTTGGCAATAGTCCTTGGAATCGTGGTTTGTTGTGTACTAATCAAGGCTTTAGTCCTTGCGTGTGTGAGAAAGTTTAACACAGGATGGACACTGAAGACGACACCAGAAAAGGCCATGGTGATGACCGACAAGCTGACCGTGGGTCCAGATGACACTCCAGCCGTTGACGTGGCTGCAGATCGCGGATCCTGGAACGACGACCCGAACGAGTCACTGGGCCGCGACAATGAGATCTCCGCTTCTGAAGATTGTTCTTCCGTTGTTGATGTTACCGATAATGATTTTGATTACACAATTGCGGACCTCAGAGCATTTCAGGCTGCCAGGACGCCGATTACTCTGGACCCCAACATGTCGCATGCAGACGCCAACGAGTACCTAAGGGAGACCTCTCGGTTTTTCTCGATGTGTGAGGCTATGACTGTTGCTGGCTGCCTACGCCGTAGGCCTAAGCCACCTGAGAATAATGTTACTGATGATCATTCTGATGATGATGTGGGCCACTTGCAAGGGACCCCGACTGATGTTTATGTCTCAATGCAGGCTTTGCCTCTTTAAGTTTCACGAGCTCACCTTTATGTCTCACAAGCTCACAGTGAGTCAAACGTCACTGACCCAACTCCGGATTTGGACCCAACTGCAAACCTGAGCCTGAATGGTGAGGAACTCAACATTGGACATCCTCTGAGTTCCGAATCTGATTGTCTTGAAGATTCGTCTATGGATAACGGCGGTGGAAGCAGCATCGCCTCGGACGACTTCGACTTTGACCCAAAGGAAGTTTCTCTCCCTCCTTTGGACCGTTATGCTTTGTTTTTTGGCCATAGGTTTAAGCCACCTGATACTGATGACGTTGTGTCTTCCCCAGATCACCAGCATATAAGAGACCTCATGAACATGAATATCGATTGAGCGCTGAAGATCTACAAGGATTGCACCTGGGAAGCTTGGGCGAGCTCCAGTCGGGGGGGAGTCCTGGCCGCACCTCTGTGGTCGAAGGGTGGGTCGGGAGATCCTCCTGGGTGTGGACCCCGGCCGAACCAGAGGTCTTTGTTGTGGATCTGACACGCTATTCGATCTTCATGCCTCTACAGTCTCACTTCATACACCCACAACACCTGACTCACATCGTACACCCACATACACCCACATACCTGCGGATCATCCTGCTGAGTGCGATGTGTGGTACTTTGGGTGCGGGACATGCTCACTGGGCTGCATTCGCGCGGTATGCTTAGTGAACATTTTACATTGCCTATTTTCAATACTCTCGGAGGATTTTACATGCCATTTGACCACCCTGTCTTTACGGACTTACATTGCATACTCACATACAGACGCGAATCATCCTGCTGGGTGCGATGTGGAGTGCTTTGGGCACTACATGCTCACTGGGCTGCCTTCGCGTGATATGTTGAATGACTTCCCTGATTTGTTTTGTTTCTGCTGTGTTTGAAATAAAGGCCTTTGATTGGCTCATAGATAACATTGTATCTTAGATCCAAAAGGGCGGTATGTGGGGAGCTGTTATTCCCCTCCCCCTTTGTTAATGCTTGCTGCTCTACCAATTACCAAGCATAACCAATTATATGTTTTGTTTTGACTGATTGCTGTATTCTTTTAAAATACTTTGTCCTTTCTTGTGCATTGAGGATGTGTTATATCCTAATAAGGAGTTCTGTGCTTGTGAGCTCTTGCCCTGTATTGGCATAATCCCTTGTTCCCCTTTTGTGGCCTTGGTTGCAGCTGCTATCTCTCAGCCTCCCACAAGACTTTGCCAATATCCTGTAGGCTGACACATTTATGAGTGTCCACTCCCTTTGTACTTCCCCAACCCAAGTCTCTATACAGAAAGTTGTAAACATGTTGCCACATATTGCTGACCATCTCCTTATCTGAGCTAACCCATGAGTGGCCTTGGATGAACTTCCTTTAACTAACTGAACAACAGGATGGGACTAATGGTGGGGGGACCAATGAGCCCATTCTTTCTCTGTATCTTGTGAGCTAAAGCCACACCCTAATATTCTTTATATATAGCAAGTTTAAATCGAATTACTTCAGAGCATCTTGTTGTAGTGTTGGTCATTTTGTGTGAGCTTCCTGTGACATCCTGTTTTCCGCAAGCTTGTGTAAACGAGTTCTAATAAATATATCCGTTGCTCCTTCTCTGAAGTCCTCTGAGTCCCAAGTTCTAAGTCCCATTCCGACATATATATATATATATATATACTGTAACGTGTTCCTCCCCAAACCCCGGTCACGGTGTACCTCCGAGCCCCGAGAGGAGTCATGGCAGAAAGATTTGTAATTCTGTATGTCAAAGATCAATGGTGAAGCCACACCAATTGTTACCAACAAACAAATATTGTATTAAGATCACATAAGAATAACAGTACAACAATAATAGTAATCAATTGTACAACCAATATATATTTCCTATGATGGTACCATCAGGTTCGTACAAAATAACTCACTGTGCTCCAAGTGAGTGAAAAGAAGAACATTCCCCAATGTCTCTATTTTTTTATTTTATTTTTTATTTTTTGTATACAACATTGAGGCTCGTGAAAGAGCGAACATTAATCACACATAAAGACAAACCGACACATAAAACATATAACATAGGGAGCGGTAGACAAGATGGGGAGAGAGGGGGAAGGACACAAACACAACATTTGAGAGCAGGGACCGAGAGACATGGAGACATCGAGAGATCTGAGAGAGGGCGAGGGCTTTGGGGGGGGGGGGGCGTGGGAAGGGGGCGGTGGGAGAGGTATAAAACATATGGACACTGCCAGGACTTCCAGGAAAGAAGTTGGAATTTCAAACAAGGTGGATCTGGGGTGAATTAGCGGGGGTAGAAAAGATCAAGGTTTTGGATGGGGGAAGATAAGAGATGGTGGTGAACAGCTGTTTTAACGACCTGGAGGGAGGAGTGGGATTGAAGGGAGTGAGGGAGTTTGTTCCAGAGGCGGGAGAAAAGAGGAATGAAAGAGTGAAGGTGAGCAGAGAGCCGAGATTTCGGCAGTTTAACAATCAGAGGGTTGCTGGCAGATCTTGTGCGACCTGTAGGAATATTTGGGGGACAGAGCACAGAGAGAGCTGGAGGTGCAAGGCCGGAGAGGAGTCAGTAGAAGACAGAAAGACCACCTACCTGCCTGCGGTGAGTGAGTGAAAGGCCCTCAGAGATAGCTTCATCGCGGGAGATTCCAATAATTCTGAAAGCTTTGGTTTCAACAGCGTGAAGCCGAGCTAGGTGTGAGGCAGGAGCACCGGCCCATAGGGGGAGAACAGTATTCCATTGAGCAGTATTCCATTCCGGCATCAAGCCAAAGTCAATCCACTCCAGCGATCATGAGAATGATGTCCAATCGATACCATAATCCTGTTCTGAAGACAGTCACAGTCCCGCTGCCAAAGCTGTGCAAAGGTGCCCTCAAGGCGACTGGGAAATCACACCCTCGGGTATGGACGTTCCATGGCTCCAAATCGGCGAACCGCAGATTTCCCACTCAAAAGCCATGTGACACACGCACACCAGATTAACATCTGAATGCGGTGAAAATGGTGGAAGCGAAGTGAAAAACCTTGAGCGATGCGCAAAGCACGCGAGTCAAAATGGCCGATGGCGCGTTCTCGTGGCGTAACGGCACTCCAACGATTCTCTTCGGAATCGACCGCAAAACCTGCCATGCAGGTTTTTCTGTCACAGCGATAATAACTCTGGCGCAGGAATCCCTTTCCCAGGAAACCCAAAGTTCACTCGTGACCCTCGTTCACCAACGTTCGCTCCAGACCTCAAAGCAACTAGGCTTCTTGTCCGACTCACTTGCTCCGCCTTCCCTTCCTCCTCTTCCTCTTCGTCATCGTCCGGTTCCGGTTTCATTTAAAACATTAACTTTTTTACCTTTTGAAAATAGTAATCTCTATCTCCCTTAAACGACAACAATAATAGTACATGGAATCAAAAATGTTTAGAGGGAATGAAAACCACAACAACGGAAGTGACTAATCCATAACACCTCCCCCCCTCAAGAAAGAAAGTTTGAACATATTGAAAACTTTCTTTGCAGGCAAAAACTCTTTTAACAAACAAAAGTAAAACTCACACCCAAATTATCAATTCATGTGAGCAACAATAATTAATATTCCCCAAAATAAAGCAACAAAACTTCCAAACCACCTACAGGAATTTCCAAAGTTAGTTCACTCTGAATAAAGCATCGGCAAAGACATTGTCCCTGCCCTTTACATGCTCAATTTCCAAGTTGAACTCCTGCAAAGCAAAACTCCATCTCATCAACCTTTGGTTTTTCTTTTTCATTCTTTGAATGAAGGTTAAGGGGTTGTGATCAGTGAAGACTTTTATAGGAAAGGTAGTAGTTCTCAGGTACACCTCATAATGCTGAAGCGCTAGCAGGAGAGCAAGGGTCTCTTTTTCCACAGTGGCATAATTTGCCTGATGTGTGTTAAACTTTTTGGAGTAGTAGCACACCGGGTGATCCACTCCATCCTCATCTTCCTGTAATAGAACTGCCCCAGCCCCCACATCACTTGCATCAATGGCCAACTTGAAAGGTGCTTGAAAATCCGGGGCTGTGAGGACAGGAGAGTTCATTAATATTGCTTTGACGTGAGCAAAGGCAGCCTGACATTTGTCATCCAAAACAAACTTGATCTCTTTCCTCAGAAAATTCGTTAAAGGGGCTACCACATCAAAAAAATTCCTGCAGGACCGCCGGTACCAACCAGCCATACCCAAGAATCTCAAAAGCTCCTTCTTCCCTGTTGGAACTTGGAAGTGATCAATGGCTTCTATCTTGGCTGTCACCGGTTGCACCTGACCCTGACCTACTACATGGCCTAGGAACACCACCTGTGCCTTTACAAACTCACTCTTAGATAAGTAGATGGTCAACCCTGCCTCGGTCAGTTTCTTCAGAAATGCCTGAATTTGTTTAATATGATCTTCCATGGTCATAGTGTGGATGATGACATCATCCAGATAAGCCTCCACCCCCTCAAGGTCTGCAATAAGCTTATTAATCAGCCGTTGAAATGTAGGAGGCCCGTTTATCAATCCAAAGGGAAGAACCTTGTACTGATACAACCCATTTGGTGTGACTAAAGCCGAGATTTCCTTGGCTCTATCAGTAAGAGGATTCTGCCAATACCCTTTCAGCAAGTCAAACTTAGTTACAAATTTAGCTGGGCCTATTCTATCAATACAGTCATCAATCCTCGGGATGGGATATGAGTCGGTCTTGGTCACTGCATTAGCCCATTTTAAATCCGTACAACAGCGAAAAGTGCCATCAGGTTTTGGAACCAGCACACATGGTGAGCTCCTTTCATTGCTGCTTGGCTCGATGATGTCATTCTCCAATATATACTGAACCTCCTTCCGAAGATACTCCATCTTTACAGGGTTCATCCGATAGGGGTGTTGCTTCACAGGAGTGGCTTCCCCCACCTCAATATCATGATATACCAGGTCAGTACGACCAGGTACATCTGTGAACAAATGTGCAAATTCAAAAATTAGGCTGGATAGTTGTCCTTGTCGTTCCCTCGTCAAATGACCTAATTTCTCATCTAAATGACTCAACACTTCTGTGTTCGTCAATTTGGGACAAGCCTGGTCATCAAAGTTATCAAACTTCACACCGGCCTCAACCTCTGGATTCTCTTGCACGACAGGTGAACAGGAACCATTTCTTCCACAGGCTTCCTCTCATAATATTTCTTCAGTCGGTTGACATGACACAGCTGCCGCTTTTTCCGTCGGTCGGGAGTTGTCACCACGTAATCTCTTTCATTAACCCTCCTTTCGATTGCATAGGGACAAAAATATCTAGCCTGGAGTGGCTGACCTGGAACAGGAAGCAACACTAACACTCGGTCCTCAGGACTGAAATTTCTTATCTGAGATTTCTTGTCATGTCTCACTTTCATTTTATCCTGTGTCACTTTCAAGTTTCTTCTCGCAACTTCACAAGCCTTTGCCAATCTGTCCCTAACCTTTGACACATACTCCATCACTGTTGACTGTGACTCCTCCTGTAGCCACTGTTCTTTCACCAATTTCAACGGTCCTCGCACTGCGTGTCCAAACACAAGTTCAAAAGGACTGAACCCCAATGACTCCTGAACAGATTCCCTCGTAGCAAACAACAATAAGGGTATTCCTTCATCCCAATCCTTGTCACATTCAAAACAATATGTTCTGATCATATTCTTCAATGTCTGGTGAAACCTTTCCAAGGCCCCTTGGCTCTCGGGATGGTAAGTCCTTGAACTTACTTGCTCCACTCCCAACAGGTGTACCACTTGCTGAAAAAGTGTTGACATGAAATTGGAACCCTGATCAGACTGGATGACCTTAGGTAGGCCAACCAAAGTGAAAAATTTAATGAAGGCTTCGCAATAACTGCCGCAGTAATTTTTCTAAGAGGCACTGCTCTGGGAACCTTGTGGAAGTGCACATGATGGTCAACAAATACTGATGTCCAGCCTTAGTTTTAGGTAAAGGGCCTACACAGTCAATAATGACATGGCTGAATGGCTCTTCAAAAAGCTGGAATGGGTTTTAAAGGTGCAGATGGGACTTTCTGATGAGGTTTTCCCACCAGCTGGCAAGAATGGCAAGATTTACAGAAATCCGCTACATCACGTCGCAATCCTGGCCAGAAAAAATGTACCAATATACTGTCACAGGTCTTGTTCACTCCAAGGTTCCCAGCCAAAGGTGTCTCATGCGCCAAACTCAATATCTCCTTCCGGTACGGTGGTGGCACCACAATTTGGTAATGAACTTTCCACTCATCGTTTGCTGGCACCTCTGGTGGTCTCCATTTTCTCATGAGTATTTCCCCTTTCATGAAGTAACCAACAGGTATCTTCATAGCCTCTTCCTCTGTAACGGCTTTACCAATTAAAATCCGGATCTCCGAATCTCCATGTTGTTCTTCAACAAGTCTCTTTCGGACCAGCACCGTTTGCTCAACCTCGTTCCCAGATGTCTCCGACGGACACTCCATTTCCTCTTTGGTTCCAGATGCCACCTTTTCCTTAAGTTCCTTGATGTCATTCCCTTTCCTATAACCTCTTTCAGAATTTTCCTCCAATACCTCTAAGGAACCCAAATCCACATCGCCCTCCCTCTCCTTCTCTTCAGAGCGCTTCCTACCCATAGCATGAGTCACTGCACAGGATGCAAAGATACCCGGAATCTCCTGCTCTAACTGTGCGGTGTTATTTTCCATACTGGGCTTTTTAACCATCATTGGATTACCAGAAACTCGACCACCGGCCAAATCATTCCCGATAATAAAAGAGATTCCATCTACAGGAAGAGTGGCTTGTAAACCTACGGTGACCGGTCCTGACACCAAATCAGACTTCAAATGGATGACATGAAGTGGAGCTTTAACATAGCCACCAACCCCCTGTAAAAGAACACTAACACCAGTTGCCGTCTTCTCTGACAATGGCAAAATGCCCTCAAGCATCAAAGATTGATGTGCTCCTGTGTCCCTCAATACCCTAACAGGTCTCTGGTTCGTCAAGTCTCCATCCAGTGACACAAACCCCTCTGAAATAAAAGGTTTGTAACCCTCTTGAACAAGGTCGTTCTGTGATGCCATAACTTTGGCATGGGAACCTTCACAAGGCACTGTCCTCCAAGGACGATTTCTCGCATTTGCCAATGCATTCGGAGTTGTACTAGTCTGACTCCGCTCCTGATATTTCCTTTTCAGGGCATAACATTGGGACATCAAATGCCCAGGTTTCTTGCAAAAAGCGCAAGTAGGCCGGGAGGAAAAACTCGAGGTCTGCCTCGGGCCCCCCGGAAGATAAGTCTGTCTTGGATCTGTAGTCTTCTGATCCCTAAAAGTCGCGGTATCAGATTTGTCCCCATAGTCAACTCTGGGCCGCCTCCATGAATATTTGTTCTCCGCACCTGATTTACCATAACTCCCCTGGCTAACTCTACGTGGGAAGTTAGGTTTGTGGAACCCCATCCTGTGTGTCAAGGCATAGTCATCTTCCACGGTTGCCGCCTCATACAACTCTGGTTCTTTTTTTTTCATCCAGATGTACTTTAATGTCCGCGTGGACACACTGTTTGAATTCTTCCACCAAGATCAATTGTCGCAACAGGTTGAAGTCTTTCCCAATCCACTTCGAGTCACACCACCGATCAAACATGGTTTCCTTCATTCTGGCAAACTCCACATGGGTCTCACTCTCCCTCTTCCTGGCATTCCTGAATTTTTGCCTGTAAGCTTCAGGGACCAATTCATAGGCTTTGAGAATGGTTTTGTTCACTATCTCATAATCTGCACATTGGTCAATCGGTAAAGCCGAATAGATATCTTGACCTTTACCCACCAGAACACTTTGCACTAATATAGTCCAGGACCCCACAGGCCATTTTAGCATTTGAGCCACTTTCTCAAAGTGTAAAAAAAACTTGGCTACCTCCTTTTCATTGAAGGGTGGAACCAGCCTCACATGCCCACCAACATCCCAAGTGTTCTGACTAGTTGTCGAACTAGCCGGCATGGATACTACTTCTCTCCGTGCTCCCATTAATTCCAGCTCCTTGAGTATAAGTTCCTTCTGATACTCCATGTCACGTTCCTTTAACTCCCTTTCGGCTCTCTTTTCCTCTGCTCTTTCCTCTGCTCTTCTTTCTTCTTCAGCTCTCCTTCCCTCTGCTCTTCTCTCCTCGAGTTCTCGTTCCTGGTCTGCTCTTCTTTCCTCGAGTTCTTTTTCAGCTCTCCTTTCCACTGCTTTTAACCTTTCCTGGCTCTGCAGTTGCATCTCCATTTTCCGGCACTCCACATTTTCTTTTTCCTCAGGTAACCAATCCAAGGCTACCTTTTTCCATGTTCCTTGTCCCACCAGAGATTCTCCCACCAATGTCTGCATCTCTGCTTTCTTCATATTAACTGGGACCTCCAAGTTAAAATATTTGGCCAATATCAAGAGTTCTGATCTTTTTAACGCTTGGAACTGTGCCTCATTAGGGGACGCCACAACCTTTTCTGGTCAAACACCATGGTGACTATCAGTTAACACCTGTTAACTTTCACACAAAAAAATTTCAATATATATTTTTTTAAATTTGGGAATGTTAGAAAAATTCCAAATTTGGGAATTTTGGGAATGTTAGGGAATTCTATCCCGGACGAGTGTTAGGGAATTTAATCCTGGACGATCTTTAGGAATTTTGTCACCGAAGACGAGCCCCCAATTTCTGTTACGTGCTCGTCCCCAAACCCCGGTCACTGTGTACCTCCGAGCCCCGAGAGGAGTCACGGCAGTAAGATGTGTTATTCTGCATGTCAAAGATAAATGGTGAAGCCACACCAATTGTTACCAACAAACAAATATTGTATTAAGATCACACAAGAATAACAGTACAACAACAATAATAATCAATTGTACAACCAATATATATTTCCTATTATGGTACCATCAGGTTCGTACAATATAACTCACTGTGCTGCAAGTGAGCGAAAAGAAGAACATTCCCCAATGTCTCTATTCCGGCATCAAGCCAAAGTCGATCCGCTCCAGCGATCATCAGAACGATGTCCAATCGAGACCAGAATCCTGATCGGATGACAGTCACAGTCCCACTGCCAAAGCTGCGCAAAGGTGCCCTCAAGGCGACTGGGAAATCACACCCTCGGGTATGGACGTTCCACGGCTCCAAATCGGCGAACCACAGATTTCCCACTCAAAAGCCATGTGACACACGCACACCAGATTAACGTCTGAATGCGGTGAAAATGGTTGAAGCGAAGTGAAAAACCTTGAGCGATGCGCAAAGCGCGCGAGTCAAAATGGCCGACGACCCATTCTCAATACGTAACGTCACTCCAACGATTCTCTTCAGAATCGACCGCAAAACCTGTCACGCAGGTTTATCTGTCACAGCGATAATAACTCTGTCGCAGGAATCCCTTTCCCAGGAAACCCAAAGTTCACTCGTGACCCTCGTTCGCCAATCGTTCGCTCCAGACCTCGAAGCAGCTCGGCTTCTTGTCCGACTCCCTCGCTCCGCCTTCGCTTCCTCCTCTTCTTCGTTGTCGTCGTCCGGTTCCGGTTTCATTTAAAACATTAACTTTTTTACCTTTTGAAAATAGTAATCTCTATCTCCCTTAAACGACAACAATAATAGTACATGGAATCAAAAATGTTTACAGGAGATGAAAACCAGAACAATGGAAGTGACGAATCCGTAACAATATACAGACTTAGCATTTAATATGGAATTTTTTTTTTTTCTTGACGTGGGTTTCCTTTCTGAACTCAGAATATCAATCTGGTGAGTTTCTTTTACGCTTTGGTGATTTCTTTGTTAAAAGAACCATGTCACTGATTGTCTGTCGCAGCAAGAAGTCAATAACATGGTTATATCACAGGTGGCGTGACAAAATGTACGGAGAGGTACATTTGACGATTGGCTTCACAATCGGGTATATAAGGGTTGTTGCGTTCTGTATTAGTGGAAAACAACTGCTGCACGTCTACAAAAGTTATTGCCGCTTCCCCTAGAGATGGTCCGTCAACTCGACAATGCTGTTTGTCATGGAGTGGTGGCTTTCCGAAATTCCGGCATGAAACAGTGTGCTATTGCTCGTCAGTATGGCATCACTCAAGGTCAGGTGTCAAAGATCCTGACACGAAATGCTCAGAGGGGTGTCCCTCCTCCAATATCGAGGCCAGGACGTCTGTCGTCCGCGCAGAACCACAAGGAGGGATGATCGCCAGCTGCACCGGTTAGTCCGCAATGGCCGTACCAAGTCAGCTAATCGGCTTAGGGCTAAGTGGCAGCAACTGACAAATGTGCCTGCATCCAGAAGGCTAGTCAACCAACGACTGGTTCAAGCAAGCTATCATGCCAGGCATCTCCTGAGAAAGCCACGCCTGACAAGACAACACCGCCAGCGCCGACTGCAGTGGGCCAGAGAGCACCGTCAATGGCAGCCAGGACACTGGAATCACGTGATCTTCAGTGACGAGTCTTGATTTCTGGTCTATCGTCAAGATGGCCATGTCCGAGTGCACAGACAAGTGCATGAAGCCTACAACGAAGATTGTATAGTGCCAAGAGTCCAAGCTGGAGGTAATGGGGTGACCGTTTGGGCTGCTTTTCATGCAGGGGGCAAAACGGATCTGGTTGTTCTGAATGGAAACCTGAACCAGTTCAAGTACAGGGCCATTCTGGAAGAAACATTACTTCCATTTGCTCGTGTAGCCTTTCGAGGAAACTTTGTCTTCCAAGATGACAATGCATGGCCTCATCATGATCGCATGATCCAACACTTTCTTGCTGACCGTGGTGTAGACAAGCATATGGAGTGGCCTGCCATGTCCCCGGATATGAATCCGATAGAGAACTTGTGGGCAGAATTAACGCGTCAAATCGACAACTTGGACCAGCAGCCTACCTCTGTGTGTGAATTGCAGCAGTCTATTGGCACTTCCACACATATATGTATATTGGCACTTCATGGCAAGCGATTCCTGTCCAAACCTTGGCAAATCTCGTGAACAGCATGCCTCAACGTGTACGTGCTCCCCTGAATGCTCGTGGGGGTTACACGACGTACTGAACTGTAATTTTGCTGTCCGTAATCCCAGTTGTAATTTAACTTTTGTTTTTGTTAAAAAAAAATTTGGCTAATGTGCAAAATGAAGAAATGCTTCTGGAAAACGTACAGAAGTTTAACACAGTACTGTCCGTGAATTGAGTTCAATATCAGTTTCCATCACTTTCAAGGATCAAATTATTTGCTTAGAAATGTCAAATGTGGTTTTTGTTTCTTTTAAAGGTCACATTAACAAAATCTAGAATAATTTCAACATAATTCCAATGAACTTAAGGTTCTAAGTCAACTTGAAAAGTAAGTTCACCCCCACAAAAAAAAAATTCCATATTAAATACCAAGTCTGTATATGTGTATCTATGTATATATGTGTATGTATATATATATATATATATATATATATATATATATATATATATATATATATATATATATATATATGTGTGTGTGTGTGTGTATATATATATATCTATCTATCTATATATATATATATATATTGTTACGGACGCGGTTAGGATGTTATTTACCGAGCGGTGGTATTGCCGCGACCTAACAGTTCCCCCGATTCTTCCCCAACTCACCCGATTCCACCCAAACGTTGGCCAAATCGCGCTATGCTAAATCAATGATGGAAAGGACACAACGACTGGGATAGATGAAACGACGCAAGGGGTACAGTTCTCAAGACCTCCGGAGGAGGATATAATTACAGTGGTGGAGAAAAGGGGGTAGATTACAAGGTAGTGAGGTAAAGACACAGAAGAGATGGGCACTTAATTACAGTCTTATCTTATCCCAGACAGACCACAGACAAACGGAACAAGGCTGACTTACACAGGGATTGATGGCAGGGAGGACAGGTAGGTTGATAGCACAAGGTGCACCTTGGCTCGGGGACAGGATCAAGCACGGTCCAAGAGATGCAGGGAGGTGTCACAGCGCTCGGAAGGGACGTCTCTCTTGCTTCAAGCTCAGCGCGCATCTGACGTCACCTCCCTCTTCCTGCGCATGCTCAGCGGGGAGTGACACGCCCTCGCCTGGTTGGCTCCGCCCCCCTGGGGCCAGTCCGCCGCTTCCATTGGGTGCGGGGATTACCGGGCTCCGCCCTGGACGAGGAGCTGACAGGGAGCCCCTATTTGGTAACCCCGTCGAGCACATGTTCGATGGCGGCTCGTTGGGAAGGCCTCGTGCCCTCCCAACACCCCCTACCAAGCAAGCCAGAGTGAGGACGCGCACTCCCTGTGCACGCCGCTGCCGTTGCTGTAGTTGTTGTTGTTGTTGTTGTTGCTGAACCGTGAGGAAGAGCTGCGGGAGGTATTGGGAGGTCCTAAACTTCCTAACGGTGCCATACAATCACATTCTGGTGCAACGAAGGGTCAGAATTAATGGAAACGAGTCCTTAATTGACATAGACTAAGAATAACTAGCAAGATGTCCTATAGTTGTCTTATATGAGATGCGGTGAACCTGGGCACGACATTTAATGGGGGAAATAGGGGGAGGTCGGGTATACAGAGTGTTGTTTACAGAAAATGGGACTAGGGAATGGGGGATTGGGGATAGTTGGGAAGTATTGAGGAAATAGGGGAATATTTACAAGCGGATATGGATGGATGTAAATCCCATATCTGCAACACTGCACCCTTCTCTACCTCGGGCCATCCCGACCCGATAAATTTTTACCTACTTTAGTGTGGCACTCAGATGTAGTTCCCTCTACTATTAACTCAACCCTGAGTGCGACAGTTTTACAGATATTCACAAATGAGTAAATATGTCCCCCTGCGACGTTGCACCCTTCTCCTAACAGAAACACACCCACAGGATAACCGAATCGCGGAATGGTCTTCAAACTATACATTGACGGTGGGGAGCATTATTTACTTTATTTACAAAACTAACCCAGGACCTGCGATTGTTCTTTCTGGGGGGAGACAGTCTGCTCTGCATCAATGCACCATTAAAGCACCCAAAAACGCACCAATACACACCCAAGCACCAATCGGTGCAGTCATCACTGTTCATCAATGTTCAACAATAAAAAATAAATCAACAACCCCTAACCCTGCAGGTGATCTCTTGCTCTTCGGCTCCCTCTGCTGGCTATTTACTTTCTTCCAGATGTTGTCATTTCCTTTCATTTTCTTACTGGCGGCCTATTTGAGCATAAAATGAAATGCACCCAACGTGTCCATTTTTTTTAATTTATGGCCTACAGGGCCGACTAGTGTGGTTCACCTGTGGGGCATCGGTGCCCTGTGGCCAAGGTCCGCCAGCAAGATTTCGTGCCCTCATGGCCGGTTCCAGCATAGGGGCCATGCCCCAACCCATGGGGTCCATCAGTGGGGCTCGGCCACAGACATGTGGTCCATAATGTGGTGCATCGATGCAGACAGCTAGTTCCGGGTGCACAATGGCCGACTCACGCAAGCTCCCCTCGGCGCCCAATGGCGCACAGGTCATGTGGGAGAAAAAAATGGGAAAAACAAATGAGCGAGGGGTAAGGTCACAAGGGTACACGTCAATAAGGCAATGCAAGGCAAAATGCGTACGGAGAGCGAAATGAGAAAGCTCGTCCCTACCGTATGTCACCCCCCCTGTCACCTACACTACCCTTGCCCTTA
This sequence comes from Myxine glutinosa, assembly GCF_964187855.1. Classification (NCBI taxonomy): domain Eukaryota; kingdom Metazoa; phylum Chordata; class Myxini; order Myxiniformes; family Myxinidae; genus Myxine; species Myxine glutinosa. The sequence goes on along the minus strand of NC_136263.1, from coordinate 114,093,092 downwards.
CCCCATATTTACAAAATCTACACATTTACAAATTCGTCGCTAATGTCTCGTCTCCCCATATTTCTCCAATACCAAATTCGTCACCACAATCCCTCTAACCAAAATTTGCCATCACCCAATTCGTCATCAATCCTCATAAGGAGGAAGAGATGGAACATCAAGCACAATGTCACACCCACGTCATGATGCGTCTCACATTCCAAACATCTGCACAATAAAATAACAAAACATGGCATGGTGTGGAGGTACATCATCTCAGGTGAGTGCATGTAGATGGTGCGAGGAGACTTCAATCCTAACTATCCTCTAAATGACATTAACACACTTTACACTACCCGGGGTCTCTCCCTGCCAATCCATTGGCCAACTTACACTCTGGGTTCTAAAAACCAATTCCCATTGACCAAACTGTGGTGCTTCTCAATTTGGGGTCTCACTCCCCCGATTCATCTCCCGGTGCCCTTGCACAATTTCTGGGCTGTGACGTGGAGCTCTCCCAGCAGGTCTACCCACCTGCACACCTCCCCCACTGCAGTTGCCACCCGAGCTTACCTAGCTCCTTAACCTAACCTATCTACTGGGGAAGGCCCCTCCTGGCTCTGTCACCCCTTGGTGCCCTCTGGCACTGGGCTACCCGGGTCCGTCCTCCGGATCCTCGGGCCCCATCCACAACTACCGGCTCCCAGAGCCCACCTGCGGCCTCACCTGGCCGACATCCTCACAGTGGTGGAGTGCCCAAACCAACTACACACACTAACAGGCTACACGCCCAGCCATTTCCACAACACTAATGCACCCATCCAAATACCATTCTTTCACTTCGCACCACAGATGCCAATATCCAACCACAATTTACCTGTACCCTCTACCTAACACTTACACTACCCGCCCCGGGTATCCGTGATGGGGGTCCACTCTCCCCCATCCACACCTTCGCACCATGCACACCACTCCGTACCACTTACTCCAACTCTCTCCACACCACTCATTCTCTGCTCCATATATTCCACACACCTGTACTTGCACACCTGTGCTCTCATACTTGGTGCCGCCTGCACCCTTCTCTCCCCAAAGCGCATTCGCGCTGATCCACAACACTCACTACTCATACACTGCTCCACACACCTGTCCAGTTCTCACACAGCATCATCTCCTCTAACTACTCCCCTCTGAAACTTGCGCTTCCCAGTCGTCCCTTTAAACTATTGCGCTCCCTCGTCATTATCATCCACTCTAATCTACCTGCGTCCCCACTACAGGTGTCATTGTCACTAACTAATCTTAACGTTACCTAATGTCATCTTCTAGGTCCCTACACACGATATCCTTACCCACCCGGGCTAGTTTTCACTGCCATCAACCCCATAAACTAGTGCTCCTTTGCCCCCCTGTTGTGAGGGATGGTGGATTGCCCATCCCACCACATCGGGGAGGTCCCACTATCAATTTTGCTCGTCCAAATTCGAACCAATTCAAAAATTTTCCATTTACTGCCAATTCTACCCACTATTAGAAATTTCGTATCAAATCACTACCATCATCATCACAGTCCGCTATATCCTAGCCTCGGTGCGTCATGACATCATTAAACTCGGTTCGTAAAGCCGAGCAATGAATTCGGGTGGTTTGGTCGCCTGCAGGTTGAATCCGTCCGGCTTTCGGTTCAAGGGAGGTGGTTTGGTTGGGCCGAGATTCCACGCACCATCTCGGCACGGCACCTTGCGGTCCCGGGCCCGATGGCTCAATCTCCCCCGGTCGGAACCCCGTCCCCATGAGGGGGCACCGTTCCACTTCCTCCTACTCGCCCTTGAACCGGACCGGTCGCCTCGCCCTCCAAGGCCCGGACTCGACCGTGCGGGGCGGGGCCAAGCCCGAATCGGCAACGACGCTTCGAAGAGAAGCGACGCAGCATCGATCCGCGCCGGGCCTCGCACCCAACAAAGAACACCGCGCCCCGAGTGCTCGCATCGGCTATCCGTCGCCCTAACCGCTAACCCGGTTACCGTCGATGCTTCACCTGCATGCTCACACGCATACGCTACCCCTTTCACACTCCCAAAACCCGGCGTTCCACCGCCGTCCGTACATTCCACCAACGCTCTCCCTGTTACACACCACTCCTCTCGCACACACTCTTGCACACACCTCGGTCCACACCTCTCCTCCGTTACGTCCTCCGTAACACTCACCATGGGCGTGCACTCTGGCATCCACCCACTAACGCGCTCAGATGGGCTCTCCCACACTCGCGCTACCACCAACTCAGGTGTGCTTCCTCGCACACGTTCCACCACCACCTTACTCTCCGTGTCACACTCACCCTCGCACGTACACTCCGTATTGCTCTCACTCCCTGTGTCACACCCCGTACACCCCGACGTGCATTCTCGCTCGCACTCGGTTTCACTCCCACACTTTATAACACACCCACTCGCCGACGCACACTTTTTCCTCACACGCGTGCCATTTCCACTCACACGGGACCCTTTACCAACGCCCGGGTGCCATATCGATCCCAATCGCGCAACAATTCTCTTGTCGTTAAACATCCTCCTGCAAAATCTACCCGCACAATACACAGCACGACTCACCTGGGGGAGCCTTTTCTCCACGCGAACCTGCAAACTTTCATTTGGATTAGCGAGTACATCATCATGATTTGAGCAGGGACTTTGTACATATTCCATCTTTTCCTGCAATTCCCGGGCTACCTCCGTCATCTCTTCAATTTTAATTCCCAGCACTGCTTTTTCTTTATTCACCTCGACGACCGCTGGCTTTAATAAAACACCCTCTACCTCATCGGTCACCGGCTTTTCCAAACCCCGTGTCGCGATTTCTACCCCCGTCATTGTACCCGTGCTTTCCTCCGCTTCGCTCAACCAGCGCTTCTCGACCCGCGTTACCTCCTCGTGCACCCCTGGGACCCTTTCGCCCAACTTGTGGTCTCTGTCCCTCTGCTCCCTTGCCTCTCTATCGGCCCTCATTCCGTTCGTTGTTGCTTCAATTTGGTTTCCCAATTCGTTCGTTATTGCTTCAATTTGGTTTCCCAATTTGTTTAACAATCGCTCACTGTTCCTGTTCAAAAGGGCTTCCATTTCAGCCATAAATAATTGCATGTCTTCCACCGTTGGTACAAAGGGCGCTGCAAAATTTGGTGCCGCTACACCCACGTGCGCGAGGACGCCATTGTGTGCGTCTGAAACTCCCTCAACCATATTGCCCATGTTCTCCTCTACTTCGTCCCTCTGATCCTGGGTCGATTCTACCCCACTCTCCTCTACCGGAACCCAGCCGTCTTGATCTCCCATAGCGCGACTTTCAAAATTCGGGTTTTGTAAAACAAAATCAAATTTCGGTGACTTGTAATTTTGAGCGCGTTAAGCGCACTTCGGGTCCGTATCCCACTCCTGACACCAATTGTTACGGACGCGGTTAGGATGTTATTTACCGAGCGGTGGTATTGCCGTGACCTAACAGTTCCCCCGATTCTTCCCCAACTCACCCGATTCCACCCAAACGTTGGCCAAATCGCGCTATGCTAAATCAATGATGGAAAGGACACAACGACTGGGATAGATGAAACGACGCAAGGGGTACAGTTCTCAAGACCTCCGGAGGAGGATATAATTACAGTGGTGGAGAAAAGGGGGTAGATTACAAGGTAGTGAGGTAAAGACACAGAAGAGATGGGCACTTAATTACAGTCTTAACTTTTCCCAGACAGACCACAGACAAACGGAACAAGGCTGACTTACACAGCGATTGATGGCAGGGAGGACAGGTAGGTTGATAGCACAAGGTGCACCTTGGCTCAGGGACAGGATCAAGCACGGTCCAAGAGATGCAGGGAGGTGTCACAGCGCACGGAAGGGACGTCTCTCTTGCTTCAAGCTCAGCGCGCATCTGACGTCACCTCCCTCTTCCTGCGCATACTCAGCGGGGAGTGACACGCCCTCGGCTGGTTGGCTCCGCCCCCCTGGGGCCGGTCCGCCGCTTCCATTGGGTGCGGGGGTTACCGGGCTCCACCCTTGACGAGGAGCTGACAGGGAGCCCCTATTTGGTAACCCCGTCGAGCACATGTTCGATGGCGGCTCGTTGGGAAGGCCTCGTGCCCTCCCAACACCCCCTACCAACCAAGCCGGAGTGAGGACGCGCACTCCCTGTGCACGCCGCTGCCGTTGCTGTTGTTGTTGTTGTTGTTGTTGCTGAACCGTGAGGAAGAGCTGCGGGGAGGTATTGGGAGGTCCTAAACTTCCTAACGGTGCCATACAATCACATTCTGGTGCAACGAAGGGTCAGAATTAATGGAAACGAGTCCTTAACTGACATAGACTAAGAATAACTAGCAAGATGTCCTATAGTTGTCTTACATGAGATGCGGTGAACCTGGGCACGACATTTAATGGGGGAAATAGGGGAAGGTCGGGTCTACAGAGTGTTGTTTACAGAAAATGGGACTAGGGAATGGGGGATTGGGGATAGTTGGGAAGTATTGAGGAAATAGGGGAATATTTACAAGCGGATATGGATGGATGTAAATCCCATATCCGCAACAATATATATATATATATATATATATATATATATATATATATATATATATATATATATATATATATATATTTGTGGATATATATGTATAATGTATATATGTATACATATATATATATATATATATATATATATATATATATATATATATATATATATATATATATACAATATACATATATATATATATATATATATATATATATATATATATATATATATACATATATATATATATATATATATATATATATATATATATATATATATACATATATATATATATATATATATATATATATATATATGTATGTGTATATATATATGTATGTATATGTGTCTTGACCCTGACCCCCAAAATAGGTACTGCATTTTGTGGTGTATTAACCGCACCCCTGTTTTTCACCCTAAAAAAAAAAAACATGCCCCCAGTGAAGCTTGATGATGTAGGACTGGAAGTGCGTCATTTTATCAGCCCTGTCATCGAGTACATGTTGGGAGATGTGTGTGCAGAGTCGAACCGACATCATGATGTGCCATGAACCTGTAGGCCCACGACAGGTTGGTCGTGAAGTCCCCAATGTCATCTTCCTTAGCTAAGCTCCTCGCCTTCAGCCTGAGAGCAAGTGTTGCGCAAGTGTTGTCCATGAAAAACGTGTAAACTAAAACGAATTTCCCATTGTAAGAGGCAGAGGTTAGGCTCTCTCCCACTCTTGTCTCCCGCTTCCTTTATTACACACTACCGGTGGAAAGTATTGGAACACCTAAATTTTTCCAGTTTTTATTGAAATTTAAACAATTCAAGTCCAGTGAAAAACCTGAAATGGTACAAAGGTAAGCAGTAAACTGCTCGAGGTTTAAAAAAAGTTGAGGTTTGCAAAAACGGGATAATAATGTAAATTGCACAGTTATATTGTAAAAAAAAGGCCTTCTTCAGGGAATCAGTAATGGGTTAACAACTTACAGCTGTTCTGCAGCAATGTAAGTAAATTAAGCATTGAAAGTTGATGCAAACAATTCCTACAAATTCCTACAAACAAGTCCCAACCTTTGCTGATTACTTGATTACAAACCCTATGTTTGTATAAAAGCAGTATTGGAAACGACTGTTATGACACCCTCTGAAGCATTATTTGGACAATATTGCACTGCAGGAAGTAGTATATCACTATCATAATGGCAATAAAAAGGCAATTAACAAAGGAAGACAGACAGACCATTATAACCCTTAAAAGTGTAGGTCTTTCCTTTGGAGAAATTGCAAAGAAAGCCAAGGTGTCAGTGAGTACAGTTTCCTACACCACCAAAAGGCACTTGGAAACTGGAGGAAACTCTGACAGGAAGAGGTCTGGCAGACCAAAGCCACAACAGAATCAGAAGACAAGTTTCTGAGAGTCAACAGCTTGCGTGATAGGTGGCTCACAGGACAACAGCTTCAAGCACAGCTTAACACTGGTCGAAGTAAGCAAGTCTCAGTTTCAACTGTGAAGAGAAGACTTCATGCTGCATGTTGGACAGGTCGTGTGGCAGGAAGAAAGCCATTGCTAAGATGGCAAAATAATAAAAAGAGGCTTGCCTGGGCCATGAAGCACCGCCAGTGGACCACTGCAGACGGGAAGAAGGTCTTATGGACCGATGAATCAAAATTTGAAATATTTGGTTCATCACGCAGGGTTTTTGTTCGCTGTCGAGTCGGCCAAAGGATGGTTCCTCAGTGTGTGACACAAACTGTCAAACATGGAGAAGGAAGCGTGATGATCTGGGGCTCTCTAGCTGGATCCAGAGTCGGCGACTTGCACTGAGTGACTGGCACCCTGAACCAAAAGAGCTACCACAGCAATTTGCAGCGCCATGCAATACCCTCTGGTATACGCCAAGTTGGTCAGGGGTTCATCCTACAGCAAGATAATGACCCTAAAAACACCTCCAGGCTATGTCAAAACTACCTTCGAGGAAAAGAACAAGATGGTAGGCTTCAAATCATGGAATGGCCAGCACAGTCTCCAGACTTAAACCCCATCGAGCTGGTTTGAAATGAACTGAACAGAAGGGTGGAAGCAAAGCAACCTGCAAGTGCAACACATTTGTGGGAACTTCTGCATCAGTGTTGGGAAGAACTTCCCGAACAATATTTGATTTCCATTGTTAGTAAGGGCATTTTATGTGATATTTCACAAATCTGTTAACTAAATTGTTACCAAAAAATTTCTTCACCAATATGTTTGTAAAGGTGTGTAATAACATGTGTTAAAATGTTGAAGTTCAACTCCCGTGGGAAACCCAGAAAAAAAGCTGTTGAATTCGGGTACCGAAAAATTATTTTCGAGAATTTTTATTTTTTTAAATCGGCCCTTAAGTAACTTATGAGGGGTCAAATAAGGGTTTTTCATGATTCTGAGTTGATTGTTAACATTTATATTTTCACTTTTACATTTACACACAAAGTAGCTTTTATTTCACATACAGATATAATACTCAAGAGTTATTTCTCATTCACAATGTCAGAAGTTTCAACAGTCATTGTCTATGTCTTCTTCAGACTCAACAACATCATGACTGCAGTTTCTGCATGTAATGCCATTACAGACTCCACAGGCCGAGATGCACGTGACCCCATTCTTCTTGCAGCTGCATCGCCGGTTGCTGCAATCTCCATGACAATTACAGCTCATGAACTGCAATAGCACCTCAGGAGCCGTGGGGTCCAGTGTTGGAACTGGCTCATACCCATGCACACCTATTGTCTATCCATAGTCACTGGGGTTCAGAGACATGCTCTGTAGAAGGATCCAGTCCCGGGTCTGCAGGTAGGCACGGAGTGAATGTTGTGCAGCTGCACCCTCTGTTGGAGGTAGAGTCTCTGGTTTGATCACTCCTGCCGCTGCCCAGAGTGTGTCACCTGGAGTGAGGAGTGGCTGATCATGAGCCAGGGAGGAGGAAAGCTCAGCGAGGGGGAGAAACATGATCGCGTTCGTTCCTATCTGTTTCCTGTTCGTAAATGGAATAATCTTTACTTCAGTTCCTCTCAGGATCTTAGCTTTGTCGAGTGCCTTCAACTTCACCCGGGGGAAAGCTGCTGTTGTCTGTGGATCTGGCAAAGGTGGTGCCGGAGAGGTGACTTCGATCCAACCCATTGAGTGAAAGGGAGTGTTTCCGTGAATAGAGACAATGTTTAAATCTATATTGTCTCCAACAAACTGAGTGACTGCATTGTTTGTTTCCCCAACCTCCAAAAAGACCACCTGATCATTACTTGACAATTCACTTTCACTGGCTGGCACTTTGGCTGTCATCACTGATTGATCCTCAAGCGCAGCATCAACCGCACCTCATCATTGATCTGTTCATCGGTTTCCTCCACAATGGTGTCAAGAGTGCCAGAAGTGTCTGGAACATCATCTCCACTCCTACTATTAAGGAAGCAGTATTTGTAGTTTTGTGTCTCCGTGTAAGACTCAGTGTATCCCAGCCGGTGGAACTTGTTGAGCATCCATTTTGACCCAAATATATGATCAAGTTGTATGGCAAGCCCCATTTGGTGTGGCAATACTCCAGACCGAGGTCGACAGGCCTTCATAAAATTCTGCCCCCAAACGGCAACTCTTTCGTCTGTCTTGACAATCGGTCTCAAGAACATCTGAAGGCTTGCAGGAACAAGTGTCAGCTGACTATCGATGTCAGTCATACTGTGTGTGGTGGGGTATGACTTTGGACCTAAATCAATCAAGGCAATATCATTGGATATGAACTTGAGTGCCGTCTTTATGATCTGAGTCTTCTCATCTCCATGGTCAAGATTAGCATGATGCGCTCGCAGAATATTGTCGGTGCCATCTTTGAGACAGAGTACATCTGCCCTTCTTTCCTGTGTTGTGAAATACAAGGTGTCTTCGTATTTCTCTAGAAGTTTTATCTTTAGCCAATGCTTTGAATAAGAAAGGCTCTTCTCTGGTGACTGATCAAACTCCTGCAGCTTTTCATGGACTTGGTCCATGTTCATTACCCCATGCTCTAATTCTGAGTCTAACCATTCGCAGAATTCAATAAAAACTGCCTCTCGCTCCTCATCAATACTCCTCTGTCCTCTCTTCCTTTTTCCTTCCTCATCAGTCTTGGACAAACTGTCACCTCTCGCAAACATAAGTTTGCATCGCAAATGGTACAGTGTTTCTTCTGCTACCAAGTCGTTGATCCCTTCCAGGCGTCCAGTGACTTCAGTGCCCCAGTCATCCCCGCGACTCCGTGCTGTCTTCAGCAAGCTTGCCTTCAGTGTATCTGCAGTCAAATTATCTGGCACTCTGTATTTCTTTCTAGCTTGTGCGAGGATTATTTTTGTAGAGCTGGGCTGGTTGGTTGCAAAGAATGCATACATCCTTATACAGGAGGTCAACTGACTGTGATCTTCTAGAACTGCAGCCAGTTGATGAACTGAACTCACAAGTAGTGCGTCTTCTCTTCAACTTTGATGACTCTTTCTCTGCCTTTGATGCTTGAGCTGACTTCTTGGTGGTTGCAACAAAGTTGTTTTACAGATCATTTTTACACTTCTGGTGGTACCTCAGTTTTCCTTGCTTTTCAGCCTCCTTCATACGTTCCACAACAGTAACATTTTCGACAGTTTCTGCTTGTTTCAATAAAGTTGAGTATCCCTTTGGAGTTGCCTGTATGAGCCTTTCAGCTGGTGTATCCGAGCGTGCACAGATGAAGCAATTGAGCACAGGTGGAGTAACGTCTTCATCCATATTGCTAGACTCCATGTCCTGCAAAGTAGAAAATGAGATATATTTAGAAATTATTTTTCCACAAAGGAGTGTCTGTGGTGAAATATAAATGTTAACAATCAACTCAGAATCATGAAAAACCCTTATTTGACCCCTCATAAGTTACTTAAGGGCCGATTAAAAAAAAAAAAAAATTCTCGAGAATAATTTTTCGGTACCCGAATTCAACAGCTTTTTTTCTGGGTTTCCCACGGGAGTTGACCTTCAACATTTTAACACATGTTATTACACACCTTTACAAACATATTGGTGAAGAAATTTTTTGGTAACAATTTAGTTAACAGATTTGTGAAATATCTCATAAAATGCCCTTACTAAAATACAGTATTTGCTTTTACTCCCAAACCGCACACACAATTTCAATGAAAATTGCCCAAATCCTTCATCACCTCTGATGGACTAAAGTTTGTTCATCGCATTAATAAGTCAGGGTCTAAGCTAAGGGGATCTACGGGGGGATTGAAGCCCCAAAATAGGTATTTGCTTTCTTCTCAGAAACAACACACATGATTTTGATGAATCTTGACCAAAACCTTCATCACTCGTGTTCTACCAAAGTTTGTTCATGTTATAAAAAAATCAGGGTCTGAGGGTGTTTACGTGGGATCAAAGTGGGTCCAGTTTTAAACCCCAAAATAGGTATTTGATTTCTTCTCTGAAAACACATAACACATAATTCCGATGGAATTAGACCACAACCTTCATCACCTGAGATGTACTAAACTTTGTTCATGGCATTAACAAAAATCATAAAGAAATAAAAAGGGATGGAGGACAGAGAGTTGGGGTGGAGGGCAAAGAGGGGACAGCCCTTTTTGTCTTTTTTTGTTCCTTGTCGTCCTTTTAGTCCTTACAATATATTTTCTACACTCGGGGACCCCGAAAGTTCACGAGTGTCTGAGGGCCCCCGAAACCTTAAGGAACCCAATGACCCTTGAGACCCATAATACCTTTTAATACTCTTAAGACCACAAATAACCTTGAGAACCATAAAATCTATAATACTGTTGAGAACCCGAAGATGGTTTAAGACACCCTATAAGACCCTAAGACAATTTTGAACCCAAAGACGTCTTAATACTCTTTAGAATACTTAACCCTAAGACCCATATGACCCTTATGAACCCCAATACCTTCAAGAACCCTAAGATGCTTACAAACCCTAAGACCCTTAAGCCCCCAAAGACCTGCAAGTTTCTTTGGACCACTTAGAACCCTAAGACCCCTCAGACTCCTAAAACCCCTTACACCATGGATAACCCAAATACCCCGAAGACCTTTTGGAACTCTAAGACCCCCGAAGACCCCTCAACACCCTTTAGAACACCAAGATACTTTAAGACCTTTTGGAACCCTCAAAGCTTATTTAAACACTTTAAAACCCTTTAGAGCACAAAGACTCCTAAAACCCTCGAGACCGTTTATAATCCGAAGTTCCTTAAGACTCTTTAGAATCCTAAGACCCATGAGACCATTCAGACCCCAAAGACGTTTTCGACCCTTTCAAAACCTAAGACCCTTAAAAACCAAAGGCCATGAAGACACCTTAGCTTATACCCTCATTATCACCGAAGGCAGCCCGACTATGACCGCCATCCATCGGGAGACGTCTGTCAGGGAGACAAAAATGACATCTGGCCCACTTGGGACTATTCATTTAATTTACATTGGGAAGTATGCTCGGATGAAAACAAAATCACATCTATGTTATAATATGTGGAGGTGATCCGTCTGTCTGGGGGTGTAGCTTAGTCCGTTTGCAGAGTAGCTCCACCCATTCTTGGAGAGGCTTCATGTAAACAAATATCCACCATGTTATTAACTCGAATAGCTTTGAGGCCTGTTTTGTTAGGCCCGTGCTGTCTTTCTCTCTCACACAGGTTTATTTCAACTCAAATTCGATATATCATTTCATTTTTAACAGTCGCTAACATAGTTTTAGACTCGGTTGAAAAAAAACGGGAAGAAAATCAGATGAAAGTTTCCGTTTATAGAACGAAATGAATTCTCAAAAGCCTGTAAAATAGAGCCCATTCATTGAGTCACCCTCACGATTTTATAGAATTCCCCATCTGATTTAATTTTTATCGATGGTTTTAGACTCCGTGTCAGAAATAATTGAGAACATTCACGCACACACGGGAAAATGCAGAGATATATTTTTTAAAATCGCGCCATGATGATACACGAAAATACACCGCC